>NC_066527.1:6518930-6608930 GCF_024679095.1 Eriocheir sinensis
GTTCTGCAGTAGATTACTTTATTTTCGTTATGCAGAGATGATCCTTGGACCATGCGCCTTTGGCTGACCAGGCTAATTTGCTCGAGTTGGAACAGAACTTCGACGGGCTGAGGGGCATTATCTATATAATTAATAATATTGCAACCGGTGAAGCCATTAAATTAAAACCACTGAATGTGAATGAGTGCCACCTCCACTCAGCATCGTAAAAGAAAAAATGGGAAAATGTTCATATTACAATGAATAGAAACGCACGAGGAACATAAACAAGTCAGCAGCAAAGCTCGTGGTAACCCCGAATGGAGATTTCTTCCACCAATTTCTACCACTCTATTACAACGTATACGTACTAGGGTTTCCTTTTTGCGAGGCTTCTCAGCATCCAGGGATTCTGGGACGATCAGGATATTTCCACGAATCTGCCGACCAATTGGCTGACAATCGCAGACGGTCTTGACGACAGTCTTGCAGATTGTCCCTCAACTGGTTGGCCGACCAGCTGGCCGACGGTTACCAAGGAGTTGGCCGACGATCTTCCCGACGGTCTTCGCGACGGTCTTGGCGGCAGCCTTGCCGACTGTCGCCGAATTCTATCCAAAAAATTTAAAAGGATATTTTGACCGTAGACATCTTAATAGCAGTCTTCATAGGTCTTGGGGTATATAGGCTATAATGGGCCGAGACTCCGCTGTGTCTCCTTCTAGGGTTGCCACCCGTTCCTTAAAATACGGAATCGCTCTGTATTCGAAAGTGAAATGTAGCGTTCCGTTTTGAGCCAATACGGAACGCCATTTGTTCTGTATTAGGTTGTCTGAATGGCCAAGCAGATAAAATTCAGTATCTTAAAATTTTTCGGTTAATCACAAAACCAGTCTGTAAAATTTGTCAAGGTTCGTAATAAAATACTTGTAAAATCCGCGAGGTAGCGTCCCTCCCCCTTCCTTCTTGCCTCCACCAGCAGAGCGCAGCGGCTGTCACTCACTGCATGCTTGAGATATTTTAGGGTTGCCACCCGTTCCTTTAAATATGGATCCATTCCGTATTGGAGAGTGAGATGTCGCATTCGGCATTCCACATTTTTCTGACCTCAAGGTGGCAACCCTAGTTGTGTCTAGGTATCGATGGGCAGGTACCATTAATTTGAGTACCGGTAGTAGGCTACCCGTACCGAAAACTCAGGTACTGTTAGTACCGGTAGTGGCATCGGTACCGAAAGGAGTGTAATTTTTATTTTTTATCTTAATGACGTTTGATGAAATTCCTAAGTAAATTTTCTGTAGAGAAAACTCTCTCTCTCTCTCTCTCTCTCTCTCTCTCTCTCTCTCTCTCTCTCTCTCTCTCTGCCCTGCTACACCTCCATTATTTTGTCATCTTAGATATATTTATGTAATTCTTCATATCCAAAAATCCTGGCCAAAGGAGTCAAACTCTGTTCTTTCGTTTATGCTTTATTGCATATTGTGGATTAATGACTCTCTCTCTCTCTCTCTCTCTCTCTCTCTCTCTCTCTCTCTCTCTCAGTTAAAGTTAACGAGTCATACGAATCCTAAAAGTTGCAGTAAAAAAGCAAACGAAGTCTGAGGTAAATATTAGCGAGTCCCCCGAGTCTTTACAGAAAACGGCATCTAAGACAGAAAACAATAGATTAGGCGTTACTTAACAATATAGAAAACATGAAAAAACAACAACATAAACGAACCTTTCAGAGCAAGCTAATGTTGTGGACGATTCTTGTGTGCTGAGTGAAGGCTGCAGTCGTCGTATGAAAAATGACTGCTATGTAATTTCACTAATAGTCAAAATGACTATCACTTTAAGAAGCAAGAAGTCATCGAGGCTGTACTGTTTGAGTGTTACATGTCAGTACTAGGGCCAGAAGTATTTTTTACCACATTTACTAATGACATTGACACAATAGTGAAGAAAAGTAACTTTTTTTGTGTGTATGTGTGTGTTTATTAAACAATACTAGCGGTACCCGTGAAAATTCCACGGCTAATGTGCCTTATACAATACCAGCAGTGTAGATTTAGGTTATCTCTAGAGCATAAGTTTTCTGTTTACCCGACACCCTGCCACTACCACTAACCCCAGCACTAACCACTAACCACTAATCCCTCCACCTTTAACCCTCACCAAATACTTTCCTGACCCAATTTACCTGCCATTGGACACCCCACACTCACCATATCCGACACCCTGCCACTGCCACTGACCAGTAACCACCACCATTAGCCACTAACCACCAAAACTGTGTGGTGAGGGTTAGAGATGGAGGGGTTTATAGGGTTAGCAGTGGAAACTTAGTGGCAATAGGTTAGTGACGGATATGGGGAGTGTGTACAGCACAGAGTGTAGATTTACGCAATATTTATAGTGTGACAGTTTTCTGTCACGTAAGAACACATTGAACAGATGAACACGGCAGACGGGAGTTAGGTAGGTACTAGCGTGTTAATAAATACATAACAAAAGGTTCATAATGGACTATATGGATTTAAGGCTTAGGCATTTATATGTAAACATGTAGCTGGGGAGAGAGAGAGAGAGAGAGAGAGAGAGAAATTCTCTCTCTCTCTCTCTCTCTCTCTCTCTCTCTCTCTCTCTCTCTCTCTCTCTCTCCCATGTTGCCACGTTTTGGTGGTGGTGGTGGTGGTCGGCGTGTCCCCTTAGATCCCTCCCCCGGGTAGAGAGGGAGAGAGAGAGATAAACAGGTGGGTTGTGGGTGGGTAGGTAGGGAGACGTTGCTAATCTGATAATTGGCGGTCGAACTGGCAGGGCCGCACTCATGGGAATTCAGGAATCTGCCACACCTTGAACCGACTTATTGCTCTGAACAGACTATAGTTGGCAGAATGTCCCAGACAGTCGGCAAGACTCCAAGACCCCAATAAAATTCCCCCCTCTTCTTGGAGCGTGGGAACCAACTTGTCAAATGCAGAAGTCGCCGGGTTGTCGTGGCCCAGAGTCGGCACAGTGTGAACGGGGCTTTACGAAACAAACCCTACGAGGAAAGGCTGTCACATCTAAACCCATTTTCCCTTGAAAAACGCCGCCTAATTTTAGCCCCGTTCACACTGTGCCGACTCTAGGCCACGATTACCCACGACTCTAGGGTACACGAGGTCTTGGGTGTTGATGTGAAAGGGTCGGGCATGTCTTGAAAGAGGTCTTGAGACTGTTGCCGAATGCTGCTCCGACGTCGTGACGGGAGTCTGGAGTCGTGAAGGTTAGCACGACATGCTGGCAACTAGTTGGCCGAATGTCCCAGACAGTCGGCAAGACACCAAGACCCCAATAAAACCTCCCCCCCTTCTTGGAGCGTGGGAACCAACTTGTCACATGGAAAAGTCGCTGGGTTGTCGTGGCCCAGAGTCGGCACAGTGTGAACGGGGCTTTAGAGGAAAACTGATCGAGTGCTTTAAAATACTTAACGGTTTTACCAACGTGGATCCGACCAAGCTGTTTGTGATGGATGATTCGACGCGAACGAGAAATGATGGCGCTAAACTCAAATGTAGACAAGTTCATTCAGATTGCACAAAATTCTTCTTCACTAATGCTGTCGTTCGAGATTGGAACAGATTACCACCATCAGCGGTACAGTGTAACTCGATTGCATCGTTTAAGAATAATCTTGACCGCTGTATCCTCCATCTCAATGTTCACTAGGTCACTTTCAACGTCTTGGTGGCCGCATAACAACTGTCACTTAGGTTTAGGACAGACAACCTAGTTTGGGCCTTAGGGCCTGTGTGGTCTGGTTATCTATGTAATTCTATGTAATTCTCTCTCTTATGAGAGAGAGAGAGAGAGAGAGAGAGAGAGAGAGAGAGAGAGAACAAAACAAGAACAACAACCTACTAATAAAGAAACACAAACACCAAAACAAGCACTAACAAACATACAGACAATCCTCCTCCTCCTCCTCTTCTTCCTCCTTCTCTTGCTTCTCCTCCTCCTCTGCAACTGCTCCTTTTCATCATCATCATAATTACTCCTATCCAATCATTCTCTTTCCTCTTTTTCTTCTCCTCCCTCCCCCTTCTCCCCCATTTCCATCTCATTCCTCCTCCTCCTCCTCCTCCTCCTCCTCTTCCTCCTCCTCTTCCAATCCTCCTCCTCTTCAAATCCTCCTCTTCATCATCATCTATATTCTTTACAGCACAGGAAGCAACACAAGGGTAACAAAAAGAAAGTGAAGAAAAAAAGCACGCTGATCGTTGCTCCCACGAAGCAAAAAATAGAGTAGCCAAAAGAGAAGTCATTTCCGGATGGAGAGGTGTCTTGATACACTCTTATTGAAAGAGGTCAAGTCATAGGCAGGAGGAAATACAGACGAAGGATGGCTGTTCCAGAGTTTACCAGCGAAAGGGAGAAAGAATGGAGATGTTGGTTAACTCTTGCATAGGCTAAGGAGTTTGGACAGTATAGGGATGAGCATGAGTAGAAAGTCGAGTGCAGCGGGGCCGCGGGAGAGGGGATGCATGCAGTTAGCAAGTTTAGAAGAGCAGTCAGCGTGAAAATATCGATAGAAGATAGACAGGCAACATGGCGGTGGAATTCAAGAGGTAAAAGACTATCAGTAAAAGGAATGGAGCTGATGAGACGAAGAGCTTAGACTCCACTCTATCCAACACAGCTGTGTGAGTGGAGCCCCCCCACATGTGAGATGCATACTCCATATGAGGGCGGACAAGGCCTTTATATATGGAAAGCATTTGTGGGGGGGAGAAGAACTGGCGGAGACGATACAAAACGCCCAACTTCGAGGAAGCTAATTTAGTAAGAGAGATGTGAAATTTCTGGTTGAGATTTTAAGTTAAGGATAGACCGAGAATGTTTAGTGTAGAAGGTGACAGCTGAGTGTTGTCGAAGAATAGGGGATAGGTGTTTGGAAGGTTGTGTCCAGTTGGTAGGTTAAAATACTTATATCTATCCGTCCTCTTCCTCTTCCTTCCCCTTTCTCCCCCATCCTATCTCATTCTTCCTGTAGGTTAGCGGATAGCTAGGCCCAATAAGCTAATTGGCAACATCGCCTCGGGGCATCACGTTTTTCACGTGACACTGACATGTTCCTCTTTGAACTCAGTAACTCAGCAGCTAGCCTAGGGGGTACACGCCGCTCGCTCGTTCCCGTGTCTACCACTGTATTTTCACCAATAGACTGATAAAGGACCTCAGGGTGTTTTCGTTCCCATCCTTCAGTACGAGAAGCCAGCATCGGCAGGGACATAGATGGCGCAGTGAGACTCTTACAGTGAAAACAGTGTGTGAGAAGAAGCCGGCTCAACGGACGCGGACGCCCCTGGCCAAGGATTACTCATTTTGCGTCGCCTTTGGATACTACAGGGACTTCCGAGCTGTGTAGTGTGCGTTCCCGTGTGCTGTGTGTGACCCTGGTGCAGTGCGTGGTGACGTGTGTGGCCTTTGTGCGTGTAGCAGTGCATCGCCCTTACGCTGCATGTACATAAGGGTGGGAATCTCGTCTCCCTAGCCACCACGGAGAGCGGCGCAACACACCCTCTCCCTATGACTGTCCGCTGGGCACTGCTCGCCGCGGCCCCGCCGGCCAGCCGTGACACACCCACGCCACCGCCACACACACACACACACACACAACGCCGGGCTGGCCAGCCCCTGCCCCCCCACTACAGCTCCAAGCACGCACACTGCCGTCGCGTCGCAACTTGGCACTAGATCTACGCCCTACAGACTGCGAGGAGTTGATCCGGTCTGGAAAGGCTTGATCTATGCCACCGCCTGTTCTTCGTAGCCACACACAAGCTCAAGAACAGCAACAGACATCTGCAGCCATGTCTTCACCGCCGTCAGACCTGATGGCTTTGTTGCAGCACATGGAGACCAGAGATCAACAGAGGCGCCAGGAGGAGCAGCTTCAACGCAAGGAGGAAGCAGCCGCCAGACAGCAGGAGCTCACAGCTATCATTGCAGCTCTAACGCAGCGATCAGGCGGACAGGCCTCTCCCGACAGCACTCGCTCCACGTCGGAAGGAGCGCCGCAGCAGCCCTCGCTGCCTCCTCGCCCCGCGCACACCCAGATCAAGGCTACAATCTCACCGCCCCCTCCTCTACAACCTGACGCAACATACCAGGCTTTTCGGGAATGGCGCCGACGGTGGCAAGATTACGCCGTTATGACTGATCTGGCTACGTTATCTCTGGGTAAACGTCACATACAACTACGGACTTGCCTCAGTCCAGAAGTGCTCCATACACTCCACTATCGCCTTCAAGTTCCCCAGGACGACACCGCAGCAATAGACGACGTCCTCAACACACTCGACACACACTTCAAGGCCCAAACTAACGAGGCGTTACGAAGACGTGAGTTGTTCAGCTGCCGTCAAGGTGCCGGGGAGCGCTTCAACGAGTTCTTCGTCCGTGTCAAGAACCTCGCGGAGGCAGTGGACGGGTGCAAGGGAGGTGATAAAGACTGTGAGGAAACACAGATCAAGCATGTGATATTGATGGGCGTCACCGACCAAGAGTTAATACAAGAACTCATCGGTATCATCCCCACGCAGTCACTCGATCAGGTGGTGCAACACTGTTACGCATACGAGGCTGCTAAACACACTGCTACCGCCATCACCTCCAACCCCAAGTCTGCTTGTGCTGTGTCTCAGTACAAGAAGAACAAGACAGCCACACAGCGCTCGCAAAGGTCAGCAACACCTACTACAAACGCCTGCAACAGCTGCGATCGTTCACATGACAAGGGATCTTGCCGTGCCGCTAATATCACATGTGGCAACTGTGGCAAAAAGGGACACTTCCCACGAACTCAGCGTTGCCCCGCACGTAACGCCACATGCAGCAATTGCGGTAAATCAGGTCATTATGCCCGCTACTGCCGTTCAACCAAAGCTACTGGAAAGGGAGGAGAAGCGAGTCCCAGTGAGTCAGCTGCCCGGGATTCTGGGTAGTGGAGCGCGGCGCGTCACTTCCACCACCCGAGCCCCGTCTGAGACGTCCCCACCCGTAGTTGTCAGCGTCACTCATGACAAGGGGACGAGGGATCTCAGCATGTTACCCGATACAGGCGCCGACACGACAATCATCGGCCTGGATCATCTGCGTAGCATCGGCCTGACACACAACAACCTCCAGCCGCCTCCTCAGACGCCGACATACGGTGCTGATGGTTCCCTCATGCAGCCAGCGATTGGTTCGGTGCAAGTGCAGCTGCAGGTCAAGGACATCAGCACACAGGAGTGGATCGACGTACATCCTGGCACTCCTGTCCCCCTTCTGTCATATAGGGCGTGCAGAGAACTTTCGCTCATACCCGAGCGCTTTCCCCACCCTATTGCACAGGTGACCCATGCACGTGTTCAGAGCGACCGTGGCGACCAAGGCACGACAAGCGACGGGAAAACTGAGACGCCGATCGCAACAGCTGGCAGTGACGTCACATCCACTGCCAAGGTCACGTCCACTCCCACACTCAGCCCCGCCCACAACGCTCCAACACCTCAGCACCCCTCACCGCCTTTCACCAGCAACACGACTCCTACAGAGGCCAGAACGTACTTCCTGAAGGAGTATGCTGACGTGCTGGTGCGGAAACAGGATCTGCAGGCGACGCCGCTCAGGCCTATGACAGGGCCGCCTATGCGGATTCACCTGCGGGAGGATGCCCAACCGTTCGCCATCCACACCCCGCGGCAGATCCCGCTGGCATACCAAGATGCCGTGAGGCAGGAGCTGATCGACATGGAGGCCCAGGGAATCATCGCACCCGCTGCTGACGAACCGTCGCCCTGGTGCCACCCACTAGTGGCCGTACCAAAGCCACACGGCGGCGTACGCATCACCACCGACCTATCGAAGTTGAACAAGTATGTGTCTCGCCCCGCCCATCCCTCTCCCACACCTTTCGCTGCGATTCGGAGTGTCAAGCCTGGCGCCAAGTTCTTCACAACCGTCGACGCGCTGCACGGCTACTGGCAGTTGGAGTTGGCGGAAGCAGACCAGCACCTTACAACTTTCATCACACCTTACGGTCGCTACAAGTACTTACGCGGCCCCATGGGTTTTGCAGCGACTGGCGACGCCTTCTGTCGCAGAGGGGATGAAGCACTCCAGGGCATCAGCAACTGCGTCAAGGTCGTGGACGACGTCCTTCTCTACGACGAGGACCTTCTGCCGCACCTCCAACGTGTTGACAAAGTTCTCGCCCGGTGTCGTGTCAACGGCATCACCCTCAACGCAGAAAAGTTCTCCCTCGCCACTCCTGCCGTCCAGTTCTGCGGATTCGTGCTCTCGGCTGATGGGATCGCCGCAGACCCCGAGAAGGTGCGGGCGATTACGGACTTTGCCACACCAGCCAACATCACCGATCTACGGTCGTTCATGGGCCTGGTGAACCAACTGGCGGAATTCTCCCCCGACATCGCAGCCGCAGCCCAGCCACTCCGCCCCCTCATGAGCCCACGCCGGTCGTTCACATGGACGATCGACCACGACACAGCTTTCCAACGTGTCAAGACGGCACTGGCCAGTCCACCAGTCCTGGCGATGTTCGACATGCAGTTGCCCACCATTCTCCAGACCGACGCCTCCAGACTCAACGGCCTTGGATACGCCCTCCTTCAGGATCACGGAGGAGGCCACCTGCGGCTTGTCCAGTGCGGTTCCCGTTTTTTGACAGACGCCGAGACCCGCTACGCAACCATCGAGCTGGAGATGCTTGCTACAGTCTGGGCGATGCACAAGTGTGGGTACTACCTCAAGGGACTGCAAATGTTTGACCACGTGACCGACCACCGCCCGCTCATACCCATTCTCAACAACTACACCTTGGACGCAGTTGAGAACCCCAGACTACAGCGTCTCAAGGAAAAGCTGTCTCCATTCATCTTTACCGCTCGATGGCGTGCCGGCAAGCAGCTCTGCATCCCGGATGCACTCTCCCGCCACCCAGTCAGTCACCCCACAGATGAAGACGACATGCTCACCGACTGCTCTGTGCAGGCTGCCGTCGCAGTGCGGGCCGTACGTTCCCTCGCCGAGACCGACGCATCGCCCACGACCACAGACACCCAGCTGGAGGACCTCCAGAGAGCAGCACACAACGACGAGACCTACGTCAAGCTGCTGGAGTGTGTGCGCCATGGATTCCCAAGCCACCGATACGACCTCCACAACACCATCCTCGACTACTGGAAGATCCGCGATGAGCTGTACTGCGACGGCGACCTCGTACTCTACGGCCCACGCGTCGTTGTCCCTGCAGCGTTACGCAAGTCAGTACTGCGACGCCTGCATGACAGTCACCGCGGAGCCGAGGCCACCAAGCGCCGCGCGAAGCAGACGGTGTTCTGGCCGGGCATAAACGCCGATATCACTAACGTCGTGCGCTCCTGTGATGCCTGCCAGACCCTGCTTCCAAGCCAGCAGCGAGAGGAATATCGGAACGACGACCACCCGACACGACCCTTCGAGTCAGTATCGGCAGACTACTTCTCCGTGGCGGGGAAATCCTTCCTCGTCATCGTCGACCGTCTGTCGGGGTGGCCGGCTGTCTTCCCGTGTGGCACCGACACGACTGCCGCTGCCACTATCAACCACTTCAGCCGCTACTTCGGTGACAAAGGTGCGCCCGTCCGCATACGCACTGACGGAGGGCCCCAGTTCACTTCGAAGGAGTTCCACGACTTCCTGCGGCGCTGGAACGTTCGGCACATCGTCACCTCCCCACATCATCCACAGTCCAACGGACACGCCGAAGCAGCCGTCAAGTCCGTGAAACACCTTATCCTCAAGGTTGCTCCTGCCGGGAACATCAACTGCGAGGACTTTCACCGCGGACTGCTGGAGGTGAGGAACACGCCAGACCACACAGGACGTTCCCCAGCACAGATACTCTACGGCCACCCTCTCCGCACTTGCGTCCCTGCCCACCCTGTGTCGTTCCAATCGGAGTGGCAGCCTGACGCGGAGGAGTGTGATCGCCGTGCCAACCAACGGGACCAAGACACACGTTCCCGTTACAACAGTCGAGCCCGGCAGCTGCCTGTACTCCCAGCCAACCAGCGAGTCCGCATCCAGGATCCTGTCACTAAGCGCTGGTACCAGACAGGCACGGTGGTGGCACAGCCGAGGCCACGACAATACGACGTCCGCCTCCCCAACGGCCGCACCCTCAGGCGCAACAGGATTCACCTACGCCCTGTGCCAGCCATCAACGGGGATCAAGCCGCCACCACTGTTGCAGACGAGGCCGTCATCCAGGACCCCCCTGCCCCTCGACGTTCCGAGCGCCTTCGCCAACGCCAGAGGACCCCGCCGCATTGAACCTCAAGACTTCGCTATGAGCTTCAAGGGGGGAGGGAGGTGTAGGTTAGCGGATAGCTAGGCCCAATAAGCTAATTGGCAACATCGCCTCGGGGCATCACGTGACATGTTCCTCTTTGAACTCAGTAACTCAGCAGCTAGCCTAGGGGGTACACGCCGCTCGCTCGTTCCCGTGTCTACCACTGTATTTTCACCAATAGACTGATAAAGGACCTCAGGGTGTTTTCGTTCCCATCCTTCAGTACGAGAAGCCAGCATCGGCAGGGACATAGACTTCCCTTCCTCCTTCTCCTCCCCCCCCTCCCCCCGCGACACAGCAGCTCCCCCGCCGTCACCGAGGGGGTCACCGGGTGGGTCATGTCACCGAGCCACTCCGAGAACTGTAGGGGTGATAGTGAGGGGTTGTTAAGGTGTGTGTGTGTGTGTGTGTGTGTGTGTGTGTGTGTGTGTCAGAGATGTAGACAGACAGAAAAAGATGAAAACAAGAAAGAAGGAAAAGACAAAAAAGAGAAAAGAAGTTATAAAGAAGGAAATAAAGTAAGCAAACAAGAAAAAAGAAAAAAGAAATAGAGAAAAAAGGGGAAAGAAGCGCGCGCACACACACACACACACACACACACACACACACATACATAACTCTTCCTATATTATTTGTTTTCTCTGTTTCTCTTTCCCTCTATATCTTTTTTCTTGCCAGCTTTCTTTATTTCCTTCTTTTCTCTTTTTTGTCTTTCCTTCTTTCTTGTTTTCATTGTTTTCTATCTATCTATCTATCTATCTATCTATCTACAGAGAGAGAGAGAGAGAGAGAGAGAGAGAGAGAGAGAGAGAGAGAGAGAGAGAGAGAGAGAGAGAGAGAGGACGAAAGAAAAGAAAGAACATAGAAAGGGAAAAAAGAAAATACAATGAAGAATTAAAGATGAAACCAATAGGAAAAAAAAACAAGGGAAATAAAAAAAGAAATGAAGAAAGCAGAGAAGAAAAAATGAAATCAACGCTGTCCTGCAGCAAAACGGGCATTTTAGCCCTAACCCAAAATTCCCGGATATAGTTTTTTTCTCTGTTGATTATTGTTGTATGGGACCTCTGTAATGAGATCTAGGTGGGTGTGAAGTTCTAACTCTTGGGCAAATTGATATATTCATGTTTGAAGTTGGGTACCCTCTGCCGTAATTAATGGGTTTTAAGAAATACATTTTTATTCACATCTCAGCTTCTAGACTGCCTATAGACATAAGTTTTTTGTCTAAACATACATTTTTTTAAGTCTACTTATTCAACGGGGCAGTTTTCAAAATTAAATATTAGGTGGCCATCTTGAAATCCAAGATGGCTGCCATGGGAATTCATTATTTTTGCTCTTATATATATATATATATATATATATATATATATATATATATATATATATATATAAATATATATATATATATATATATATATATATATATATATATATACAGATCTTGTGCAAAAGTAATAATGCTTATGTACAAAAGTGTTTGTTGAAATAAAAAAAAATGCTTGAAAAAAACATCAATATATATTATTTATCTCCGTACTACAAATAATGTTTGGTAGTATCCACTGCTTCTTACATTAACCAATTTAATCAATGTCTGTCTCATCATCACTATCGTCATTGTTCTCATGATCTGTTTCATCCTCTGCTTGAATCAGTTCTCTTGTTTTCTGGTTGAAGCACCCATCACCTCCTTGACATGCACAAAATGAAGTACAGGTCATATTAGCGTTGTGGCATCCACATCTCTTGGACTTGCATGGAGTAGCACTGTCACAAGAGCACTTAATCATTTTCAGTATGTCATCAGGAGCAAGAGACACATGGTCAGGAACAGTAGTAGGAGCCAGAGATATGGAACCATCACATCTTGTCCACCCATGGGTCAGAGGATCTATGTTAGGTGGGTTGAGATGTATGGCATGTTTCCATTTTGCCACTTGCAGGTGTGCCCTGGCGACGTTTTCTGCAAAAGCCTCATTTGTAGGTGGAAGGCTTTGAAGCTTAGGTGCAGCTCCTATACTTTGCGAGACTTTCCGTGACCAGATCTTCTGACGAGCGTCAGTAAGTGACGTACATTCAGGACGGCCATAGCAGGATAGAATGAAGTGTGTTGCTTGCACAAGGGCTTCTTCAACTGAGACTGTAATGTCCCCAACCTTGGAGAGGGATAGTTTACCAGTTCTAAGAACTTTCAGTGTAACACCTTTCCCGATTCCATGATACATTGCCACTGTGTCACAACCAGTAAGACCGTGGGCCGCCAACAGATCATCCATGATCGTTCGGTTCTTGTCAACGCTGGCATTTATGTCAATCACTGTCCGTCCCCTGATTGGGGAAGTCATCATCACATGCCCAGTGATATCTCTGTTGAACACAAAATGACATAAAAGCACAAATACATCTGTATCGTCAGCTACAACTAGGGCATTCGCTACACCAACAGAAGCGACTTGCTGAATAAGCATGGTGTCCGCTTCTTCATGCATGATGGCCATGTCTTCTCTCCTCGACACAACACCTTGTTCGATCTGAACTGGTACAGGATCATTTCCAGTAATGACGAGTTTGTTATTGAACACATCCTTATGAGATATGAGATCTTCTGAGATCAAATCAATCAACTGCTTCTTGTTGCGGCTCACTGTAAGTATCACCTTTTGAGAAGGAAGTCTGGTTGCAGGTCGTAGAGTGTACACTCGACTTGCTCCTTGGTCTCGCTCATTTCTGGTTGACTCCTTGATGCTTCCTTCCATGTATCTGTCAAACACCAAATAGACATCACCAGAATCCATATGGCTTTGAATATGACAACGGAAGTTGTTGAGAAATTCTTGTACAATTCCACCAGTTGGCCATGGTACCACCCACAGCACCGCACAACCATCCAAAAATGATGCATCAATTTGTGTGTGTCTTCGTGGTACTTCCACCTTCAAATTGTTCTTCAGAACAGATTTCGTCTTGGCAACCCTCATGGCTCCACTCTCATCAAACATTGATGCCGGTCTGGAGGCTAGTTCATGTGACATCAGATCTTGGGTGTTGTAATTCCGTTGACTGCACTGCAGGGCCATAGCTCGAGCATATATCATCTCTGTGTCAAGGATCTTCATGCTGTTAACTTTACTGTTCTTCTTCACCTGTGCCATTGTTGTTACACACTTGTGAAGTGTTTTATGGAAGCTGGCTGGCCACATTCCTTGAAATTCCTCCATCATTTTGCGTCCGAGTTCTATGGCATTGTCAACATTCAATGTGGGATGAGTAAATACTTGTCCAGTGACGATATTCACAAGGCCTTCTTTATTTTCCTCAGAGTGAAGTGGGTCGATGCACAGCTCAATTTGTCCCTCAAAACTTTCCTGTCTTTTGAGTCACATTTGACTCTGGCCTTTGTCTCTTCCTTGTGGTGAGTTTGAGACTTTGGTCTGTGCTGCTTCTGTGTCCGCATCAGATCAAGGTGACTGACAACGGTATTGCACGCATGGAGGCTATATGCCCATATCTTCAATGTTTCAGGTCTCAGCGTTATGCCTATGATGCCACTCTGTCCATGTCCATAGCGCATGTATGTGGTCTCAATGCCCATGTCGCTCCAAATGCCATTGAACACACCAGGGTTATGGTGCATTGTATGTTCGCCGTTCATGAAGTGTTGGCGGACATCTTCAGGCATTGCGATCATGTCTCGGAGATAGTAGAGTCCGTAGCGCGCATAATTGAAGTGAGAGGCTGCGAAGAAAAGGGGCATCATTTCATTGACAGCGGCTAGATGCAATGGCCAGTCAGCTTCCCTCTCTGCTCTTACATACTTCATAATGGTGAAGACTGGCTTTATCAAGCAGTTGACCCACATCTTGGCTGTTCGGCTGTGGGATGCTGTGTCATCCAATGCTTGCTGTAGCTCAGCCATGCATATCATATTCCGTGTTTGGAAGAGTCTTGCATCTGATGCATGCAAGTCAGATAGCGAACAAAGCACACGACTCCGCACTTCTTCTGCCCAACCATCTTCGCGTTCAGAACACTTGTGTAGGACGTATTGATTATATGGAGTTCTGTCGTGCTCCGAAACAGTAGATCGACAGATATAGGGTGGCCTCCATCTATCTGGGTGCTTTGTGTCCTTTGATATCTCGCATTTTTTTCCACAATAGAGACACTGCGACAAGAAGTCAAATGACGAATTTGAACGACGCAATTTCTTGGCTGGGGGCTTGCTGACAGGAAGCTCCTTTGCATACCTTGAAGTGTTTAATGATGATGTGTACCTCGAGACACAATTTTTGTGGTAGTGTATGGTCAGTTGTTCATTGTCTCTAAGATTCTGTTCAAGTTCAACATGTAGATCATCCAAGTATATCTTGCTGGCTTTGATTATAGAGTCTATACGAGCTCGCCCTTTGTTGGTCTGACCTGGTTGACTATCATTACATTCTGAGCCATAGCGAAACTTGAACAAACATTTCCCCTCCATGATGTGTCACCTGGAAAACAAAAACATAAATCATATATAATCACCATCACCACATCACCAATACCATAAAAACATATTTATGTAATCCTAGATGTAGGTCTGCATCATTCAGCCATCAATTCCTGAAATAGACAGAAATGTGGAAATTATTTGAAGAAATTTGATACTTTAATAGAATCATTTCGAGTTGCTTTTGACGGGATCAATGCATTTTTCATTGTTGTTATTCATGTGATCTATGATCTGGAAAGATAAATATATTTGTATTCAAGTTATTTCAAACATTTTTATAATTTGAACAAGCATTATTTAGTCCACAAATATTATACTTTTGTATGAAACTTGCTACAGAGCAAAAAAGGAAATCCCAAAGCGGCCATCTTGGATTTCAAGATGGCCACCTGATATTTCATTTTGAAAACTGCCCCGTTGAATAAGTAGACCTAACAAATATATGTTTAGACACAAAAATTATGTTTATAGGACATCTAGAAGCTGAGATGTGAATAAAAATGTATTTCTTAAAACCCATTAATTACGGCAGAGGGTACCCAACTTCAAACATGAATATATCAATTTGCCCAAGAGTTAGAACTTCACACCCACCTAGATCTCATTACAGAGGTCCCATACAACAATAATCAACAGAGAAAAAAACTATATCCGGGAATTTTGGGTTTTGATGTCTACTGCCGGACAGAAAAGAAAAGGAGAGAAGACCGGGAAGAACACCAACAGAATCTCCCTCCGCCGCCCTCCCCCCACCCTCCGAAAACACACACACACACACACACACACACACACACACACACACACACACACACACACATCAAGGGAAAAGAAAACACGAAAAAATTATACCAGTCTTCCTTGAAACAACCGGAATTCCGAGAAGAGAAAACGGCCCCTTAAAACGTTTGTGTGTGTGTGTGTGTGTGTGTGTGTGTGTGTGTATTGGGGTGGTGGTGGTAGTGGTATGGTGGGTGATGGAAAGTGTGGTGGTGATTGGAGTGGTGATGGTGTGGTGGGGGTGGGGGTGTTGCAGTGGTGATGGTGTGGTGGGGGTGGGGGTGTTGCAGTGGTGATGGTGTGGTGGTGGTGGGGGTGTTGTGGTGGTGAAGGTGTGGGGGGGTTGGGGGGTTATGGTGTGGTGTTGGTGTGGTGGGGTGGTGCTGTTGGGGTGGTGGGGGTGGTGATGGTGAGGTGGGGGGTGATGGTGAGGTGATGGTGTGGTGGGGGTGGTGGTGTTGGGGTGGTGATGTTGTGGTGGTGGTGGTGATGGTGTGGTGGGGGTGGTGGTGTTGGGGTGGTGATGGTGTGGTGGGGTTGGTGATTGTGTGGTGGGGATGGTGTGGTGGGGGTGGTGGTGTTGGGGTAGTGATGGTGTGGTGGGGGTGGTGATGGTGTGGTGGGATGGGTGATGTTGGGGTGGTGATGGTGTGGTGGGGGTGGGAGGGGTGGGATGGTGATGGTGTGGTGGGGGGTGTTGGGGGGGTGATGGTGTGGTGGGGGGATGCTGGGGTGGTGGTGGTGTTGGGGTGTTGATGGTGTGGTGGGGTGGGGGGTGTGGTGGGGGTGGGGGTGTTGAGGTGGTGATGGTGTGGTGGGGGTGGTGGTGTTGGGGTGGTGGTGGTGTGGTGGGGTTGGTGTTGGTGTGGTGGGGTTGGTGTGGTGGGGGTGGTGGTGTTGGGGTAGTGATGGTGTGGTGGGGGTGGTGATGGTGTGGTGGGATCGGTGATGTTGGGGTGGTGATGGTGTGGTGGGGGTGGGAGGGGTGGGATGGTGATGGTGTGGTGGGGGGGGTGTTGGGGGGGTGATGGTGTGGTGGGGGTGGGGGTGCTGGGGGGTGATGGTGTGGTGGGGGTGGTGGTGTTGGGGTATTGATGGTGTGGTGGGGGTGGTGGTGTGGTGGGGGTGGGGGTGTTGAGGTGGTGATGGTGTGGTGGGGGTGGTGATGGTGTGGTGGTGGGGTGTTGGGGTGGTGATGGTGTGGTGGGGTGGGGGTGTTTTGGTGGTGATGGTGTGGTGGGGGTGGTGATGGTGTGGTAGGGGTGGTGGTGTTGGGGTGGTGATGGTGGTGGGGGTGGTGGTGGTGGGGTGGGGTGGGTGTGGTGGGGGTGGTGGTGTTGGGGTGGTGATGGTGTGGTGGGACTGGTTGTGTTGGGGTGTTGATGGTTTGGTGGGTGTGGCGATGTTGGGGTGTTGATGGTGTGGTTGGGGTGGTGATGGTGTGGTGAGGGGGTGTTGGGGTGGTGATGGTGTGGTGGAGGGGGGTGTTGGGGTGGTGATGGTGTGGGGTGGTGGTGGTGTTGGGGTGGTGATGGTGTGGAAGGAGGGGGGTGTTGGGGAGGTGATGGTGTGGTGAGGGGGTGTTGGGGTGGTGATGGCGTGGTGAGGTGGTGGTGTTGGGGTGGTGATGGTGTGGTGGGGTGGTGATGGTGTGGTGGGGTGGTGATGGTGTGGTGGGGTGGTGATGGTGTGGTGGTTGGGTGTTGGGGTGGTGATGGTGGGGTGGGGTGGTGGTGTTGGGGTGGTGATGGTGTGGTGCGGGTGGTTGTGTTAGGGTGGTGATGGTGTGGTGGGGGTGGTGGTAGTGGTATGCTGGGTGATTGAAAGTGTGGTGGTGATTGGAGTGGTGATGGTGTGGTGGGGGGGTGTTGGGGTGGTGATGGTGTGGTGAGGGGGGTGATGGTGTGGTGGGGGGGGTTGGGGTGGTGATGGTGTGGTGGGGGGGGGTTGGGGGTGGTGGTACTAGGGTGGTGGTGCTGTGGGGGGGGGGGGGGAGGCAGTCATGGAGGTAGTGACTGGGGTGGTGACTGGGGGGGTGATGGTGAGGTGATCAGGGTGGTGATGGTGTGTGAGGCAGTCATGGAGGTAGTGACTGGGGTGGTGACTGGGGGGTGGGGGTGAGGTGATCAGGGTGGTGATGGTGTGGGGGTGAAATGGTCGAGCGTGAAGATATGGTGTCGTAGAGAGTGTGGTAGGAGGGTGGGGGTGAGGTGACGCGGGTGGTGGCGTGGTGGTGAAGTGGTTGTGGTGGGGTGGTGACGGGTGGACGCTGGGGTGGTGACAGGAGTGGGTGGTGTTGATGCTATTTTTCTCTTTACCTTTTTTTCTTTCGTGCTTTCTTTACTTCCTTCTTTCTACCTTTTTTTTTTTACTTTCCTTCTTTCTTGTTATCATTTTTTATCCGTCTATATCTCTCGTACACACACACACACACACACACACACACACACACACACACACACACACACACACAGAAAACTCATATTCAAATAAAAAAGGAAAGCCCGAAAATGAAGAATGAAGAAATATACATGAAATCATTAAACGGAAAAAAGAAATAAAAGAAATGAGATTCGAGTGAATGCGTGAATAAGTAGCCGAATGATTAAGAAAGAAAGTGAAAAAAAAAGGAAGGAAGAAAGAAGTGAAAGAAAAGAAAGAAAAAGAAAATGTAATGAAGACATAAATATGAAACCAATTGGAAAATCAAGACAAGGAAATGCTGGTGTTTTTCTATTAAAACCTGTTCATGCATCCTTAGCAGTTGAATAACTAGAAACATATGATATGTGGAAGAAATAAGGCAGAAAAGCTCATTTACGCCGTCGGTCTGGGAGCGAGAAATGCAATGTTTTGGGTGGACTTGCTGGCTCCGCCCACCGGCTAAGCTCCGCCCCCCTCCCCCCTTGCTTCACCTCACAGTGAAGAGCGACCCACTGAGGGCCACTCCATGTATTATTCCTCCAAGGGTTGCTATGCCTCGCTCCCAAACCGGAAATATCCAGTTCGGAGGCGAGGGATGAAACTCTTGCTTGGGCGGTTCATATTTTTCCTGTTTTTTTTTTCCTGTTCTTGTTTTTCTCTCAAATAAATATTGCAGAATTATTTTGCATTACTGTTATTATTATTATTATTATTATTATTATTATTATTATTATTATTATTATTATTTTTATTATTATTATTATTATTATTATTATTATTATTATTATTATTATTATTATTATTATTATTATTATTATTATCGGTGGTAGTAGCAGCAGTAGTAGTATATAGTTGTAGTAGTAGTAGTAGTAGTAGTAGTAGCAGCAGTAGTAGTAGTAGTAGTAGTAGTAGTAGTAGTAGTAGCAGCAGCAGCAGCAGCAGCAGCAGCAGCAGCAGCAGTAGTAGTAGTAGTAGTAGTAGTAGTAGTCGTAGTAGTAGTGGTTGTAGTAGTAGTAACACAATACAGTACCTTCTAATTTCTTTTTCTTCCTTTTCTGTGTATCTCATTTGCTCTAATTTTCCAGTTTTATTGTGAGTGCATCCACACAAGCCTGTCCCTTTGTAAGCAGACCCATACCTATCCATTACTTGTACGTGTGTGGGAGGGGGCGTCGTGGCAGTCCGGGGAGTAGGTCACGATGCACGATCCTGCCGTCGGCGCCAGGCTGTCGGCGGGGCGGCGGTGCTCACTGGCCTTCCTCTCCTCACCTTCCTCCTCCCCACCCACACCACTACTTTTTTACCTCCTCTTTCTCTTCCTCCTCCTCCTCCTCCTCCTCCTCGGTATGCGGGTGAAGTGTTTTCACCTCATGGAACTAGACGTCCCTGCCTTGCATAGTCTCAGGTTACCCTTGGACAAGGTGTAATACCCGATCTGTCTCCCGTACCAGGGTCATGGTGAAGCCTCTGGGCAGCAGCAGTGGTGGATTGAACTGGAGGCAGAGGATCTCTTTATGAGACAATGGCTGGAATTCCAGGGTCCTAGTTAGCTGGACCGTGCCCTAGTTATTTAGGCCCGCGGTGTAGAGTGGTGTGGCGACCTCTTCACTAAAAACCCTCCCTGGAAACCAGTTTTCGGTGTGAGCTCCCCGTCTCTCCTCTCTAACCTCGGAACTCCTATCCCTATTCTGCATAGCAACTGGTTCGTGTTCTTTTCTCCTGAAAGAGATGTCTTCCGGGGCCTTATGAGGTTGTACCTCCTGGCTTCTAGGTGGAGTTTCTGAGGGTTTTTCTCATACTCAAGTAATATTTCATCTTTTTGGTCTCTCAGGAAGGGCGTCTGATACTCTATAGTTGGTGGAGAACACCTGGTGACAGGTGCCACTGGCCAGCCCTCGCAAGGGTAGCGGAGTTAGGTTAGAAGATTCGGAAAGTGAGAACGAGTTGCTGGTTCCTCTCCTCCCTTGCCAGCTTTGCTCTGGGTGACTACGGCGGCCCCATTCTATGGGACAAAACTACGAGACAATAACTGAAAAGCGCCGCTTTGTGAAAGTCTCTCTCGTGATCGAGGCTCAGGACAAGCGATTGGTCTTTGAGGCGTTTTCAAGATCCTGTGGGAGCGAACTCCCAGTGTTGGAGGCATCTAACACAGCAGTATCTAATTTCCATGCACATTTTTATCCAATTCAATATATGGTCACACCTTAAGTAATTTCGAGAGCGCTTTTTTATATTTGGCCAAATTTTGAACCTGCATCAATCTCTTACAATGCCTTCGACACTCCGTAAGTGTAACGTCTGTTCCGGATGATTTGCAGCTCAGTACTACCAGGTGAGTAGAACTTGTCGCCTCTGTATTCAAAGATTAAGACTTACGCAGGCCGTGACTGAGTGGAAATACAAACACCATGATCTTGAAAAGAAATTTGAAGCCCTTCAGGAATTTGTTCCGAGCAATGTGGCAGTGACTCCACCATCAATGGTGGAGAGGCCCTCCACCGAGACTGTGCCCCGGACTTGTTCCTTGCCGATGGCATCCACTTAAACCCTGTTGGAGCAGCCCGTTTCGGGAGGCTGCTCTGTGACCAAGTATTTTTTTTACAACAAAAGAGTCGGCTCAAGGGCAACAAAAAATGTGGAAAAAAAGCCCACTACTTGTCGCTCCCACAACAGAAGATACTATAGAGTGGCCAAACGAGAGGTCAATTTCGGGTGGAGAGGTGTCTTGATACACTGTTCTTGAAAGAGGTCAAGTTATAGGCAGGAGGAAATACAGAAGTAGGAAGGCTGTTCCAGAGTTTACCAATGTAAGGGATGAAAGAGTGAAAATGCTGGTTAACTCCTGCATAAGGGGTTTGGACAGTATAGGGATGAACTAGAGTGGACAGTCGAGTGCAGTGGGGCCGCGGGAGGAGGGGAGGCATGCAGTTAGCAAGTTCAGAGGAGCAGTCAGCGTGAAAATATCGATAGAAGATAGAAAGAGAGGCAACATGGCGGCGGAATTTAAGATATAGAAGACTATCAGTAAGAGGAGGAGAGCTGATGAGACGAAGAGAGTTAGACTCCACTCTGTCCAGGAGAACTGTGTGAGTGGAGCCCCCCCCACACGTGAGATCCATACTCCATACGAGGGCGGACAAGGCCCCTATAAATGAAAACCATTTGTGCAGGGAGAAGAACTGGCGGAGACGATACAGAACGCCCAACCTCGAGGAAGCTGATTTAGTAAGAGAGGAGATGTGAAGTTTCGAGTTGAGATTTTCAGCTAAGGATATACCGAGGATATTTAGTGCTGAAGAAGGTGACAGCTGAGTGTTGTCGAAGAATAGGGTATAGGTGTTCGGAAGATTGTGTCGAGTTGATAGGTGGAGAAATTGGGTTTTTAAGGCATTGAAGGACATAAGGTTCCTTTTGCCCCAATTGGAAATGATAGCAAGGTCTGAGGTTAAGCGTTCTGCAGCCTCCAGTCTGGAGCCTTGTAATTCATGTTGAGAGGGTCTTCTGTTGAAAGAAGTTGAATAATGCAGAGTGGAGTCGTCAGCGTATGAACGGATAGGACAGTTTGTTATGGAAAGAAGATCATTGATGAATAACAGGAAGAGAGTGGGCGATAGAACAGAGCCCTGTGGAATACCACTGTTGATAGTTTTAGGGGAAGAACAGTGACCGTCTACCGCAGCGGAGATAAAACGTCCGGAAAGGAAGCTGGAGATAAAGGAACAGAGAAGGATAGAAACCATAGGAGGGCAGTTTAGAAAGCAAAGACTTGTGCCAGACTCTATCGAGAGCTTTCGATATGTCTAGCGCAACTGCGAAAGTTTCACCGAAACGGCGAAGAGAGGATGACCAAGTATCAGTTAAGAGAGCAAGAAGATCGCCAGTAGAACGCCCCTTGCGGAATCCATACTGGCGATCAGATAGAAGGTCAGAAGTGGAAAGGTGCTTTTGAATCTTCCGGTTAAGGATTGATTCAAAAGATTTAGATAGACATGAAAGTAAAGCTATAGGGCGGTAGTTTGAGGGATTGGAGCGGTCACCCTTCTTAGGCACAGGCTGTATGAAGGCGTACTTCCAGCAGGAAGGAAAGGTAGATGGTGACAGGCAGAGGCGAAAGAGTTTGACCAGGCAGGGTGGCAGCACGGAGGCACAGTTTTTAAGGACAATAGGAGGCACTCCATCAGGTCCATAAGCCTTCTGAGAGTTGAGGCCAGAGAGGGCATAAAAAACATCGTAAGAATCTTAATACCAGGCATAAAGGAGTCAGAGGGGGGATAAGTAGGAGAATATGCCCAGAATCGTCCAGAGTGGAGTTTTTACAGAAAGTTTGAGAGAAGAGTTCAGCCTTAGAGATAGATAAGACGGCGGTGCTGCCGTCAGGGTTAAGGAGAGGAGGGAAAGATGAAGAAGTGAAGTTGGAGGAGATATTTTTGGCTAGATGCCAGAAGTCCCGGAAAGAATTAGAAAAGGCAAGGTTTTGACATTTTCTATTTGACTCTTCGAAAGTGAAAAAATGCTAAGATGAGAACACCAGCAGCTCCACCGTGAGGGAGCACTCAACCCGCGCAACCCCCGACTCGAATCACATTAAAGCTTGCTATATAAACGCTCGTAGCCTACGTAACAAAATTGAAGACTTAAAAGCACTGCAGCTACAAATCATTATCACATCATCGGCGTCACAGAATCTTGGATAGACACTTCAAATAGAGGTTTCATAGCGAAATATAGATTACCAGGTTATACGATTTTTAGTCATGAAAGAGAGAACAGACAGGGTGGAGGCGTTATCTTATATATCCAAAATTCTCTCCATCCAGTATCCGTGAAGATAAATTATATAACCAATGTGGACACGTTCTTCATTGAAATTAAAAATAAATCTCTTAAAATAGTAGTTGGACTAATCTATATTTATAGACCGCCAGGGCAGACTCTTGATATCGACCACGCGTTACGCGAATTTATATTGGAAGCAAGTAGCAGTTGCAAGGCAGTAATTGTGGGGGACTTTAACTTGCCAGTGAAAAGATGGGGCGAACCGTTGAACTCTCATACAGGGCTCGACCTGTACACAAATTTATTAGAAAGTGATTTACATCAACACGTTCAAGAACCGACTCGGGAAAATAATATACTTGACCTTATCTTTTCAATGACAGCTGATCTAGTTAACGAAGTAAATGTTGGTCCAGTTTTTAGTTCTGGCGATCACCGAATAATCACATTCAGCATCAAGATGAAAGAAAGTCTAGTAACAGCTAATAAAGAAAAGATGCCAGATTATCAGAGAGTGAATTTCGTAAGACTCTGATCAATTTTACATAATTCTGACTGGACTGTAATTTCTATGGAAACAGATATTGATAAATCGTTGGAGGCCTTCACCACAATATTGAACAATGCCATAAGCATATGCGTACCATATCGTAACAGACGTTCAGCTTTTAAGAAGAAACCCAAATGGTGGAATAACGAAATTCTAAATAGCCTATCTCTTAAAAAACGCTTATACAGTAGATACATATCAACCCAGAATGAGGCTGACAAATTAGAGTTGGACAGAATTCGCCGCGAAACCAAGAAATTATTAAAACGAGGCAAGGAAAATCTTGAAGAATATATAGCGAAAACAAGTAAATCTAATCCTAAAGAATTTTTTGAGCTACGTAAATAATAAAAAGTCACTCACTTTGTAGTATCGGACCGCTTGCTAATGAAAATGGTAACCACACGAATTTGACAGTTTGACTGGAAACAGAAAGGTTAACAACCTTCCGGATGGTTTATCGGATGAAGTGCTGGCAAATAAGTTTTTAGACTTTTTTGACAAGAAAATTGAGAGAGTTATCATGAACTTTAGAGGCGACGGTTACCATGGATCCGCTGTGGAAACTCCAGTCCCTGAAATAAAGTTAACAAGCTTTCAACAAGTGGATGTGGCTGTGGTGAAAACTATCATACACAAGGTGAAACTGACGTACTGTGATAACGATCCCTTGCCGATAAGTGGCATCATTAAGAGTGAAAACTTTAGTGATTTATTAAATATTATGACTGTGATGGTTAACACTAGTATCGAAAACAAGACTTTTCCTGAGAGTGAGTAAGCGGCGATCGTGAAACCTATCGTTAAAGGTAAACTGGACCCACAGTGTTTAAGTTCCTTTAGACCAGTATCCAACTTGACGTTTCTATCTAAGATACTTGAAAATGTGATCTAAAATCAGCTAATGGAGCATTTGCTAGTGGTGCAGGCTTTACCGGATAATCAATCTGCCTACAAGAGGCTTTACTCAACTGAAACTACTCTCTGTTCGGTGGTAAACAATTTGCTTGTACTCATGGATATATAATCATGTAACTAGTAAGCTGGATTATTGTAACTCACTTTATTATGGCCTTCCTAAATATCTGCTGAAGAAACTACAACTTGCTATGAACAGAGCTGCAAGGCTAATAAAGGGTCTGCCCCCCGTGAGAGAATAACACCTGCACTTATAGACTTGCATTGGCTACCCATTAAGGCACGAATAGTCTACAAAATATGTGTCTTGACTTATCAAGCAACGCGACTTGGTAAACCTGGATATTTGAGAAATATACTACAGGATTTTTATTTGGACACCACCATGTGGGTAGGCGGTGGCCGAAGTGATAGCGTACTGGACCCACATTCGCCGCGTGATGGACGACGCGGGTTCGAATCCTCACGCTACCACTCGGATTTTTCAGTCACCGCCGAGTGGCTTAAAACTACCCACATGCTGTCCTGAAGACCACCCATCAACCCGTACTCTAGAGGAAGCCGTCCAAGCGAATCAAGAACGAGTTCTGGGGGGCAAGATGGCGCCACTATAAACACTCGCCTGCGCCACAACGGGCTGGGCCGACCATCAGGCCCCACCTGGAAGAAGCCTTGGGCCGACCATCAGGCCCCACCGGGAAGATGCCTACCGGCGCAATAGGCAACAACGTAAAAAAAAAAAAAAAAAAAATGTCAGTGAGACACAGTACAGAACGGTATAGACTCTATGAGCCCAGGGTCAACCTGGAACTGGGTTTCAGAGCATTTGAGAAGAGTGCCCCGCGGCTCTATAATGAGTTACGCGGGGATGTTAAGAACAGTGACAGTCTGGCAATCTTCAAGAAAGCGCTGAAGACTCACTTATTCACTAAATCCCACGACCTGGTGTCCTTCAACGCCTCAAAAACACAGTTTCTCCACCTATACACTCGACACAATCTTTCAAACAACTATCCCCTACTCTTCGACAACACTCAGCTATCACCTTCCTCAACACTAAACATCCTCGGTCTATCCTTAACTCAAAATCTCAACTGGAAACTTCATATCTCTTCTCTTACTAAATCAGCTTCCTCGAGGCTGGGCGTTCTGTACCGTCCCCGCCAGATCTTCTCCCCCGCACAGTTGCTGTCCATTTACAGGGGCCTTGTCTGCCCTCGTATGGAGTATGCATCTCATGTGTGTGTGTGTGTGTGTGGGGGGGGGTCCACTCACACAGCTCTCCTTGACAGAGTGGAATCAAAGGCTCTTCGTCTCATCAGCTCTCCTCCTCATACTGATAGTTTTCTACCTCTCAAATTCCGCCGCTATGTTGCCTCTCTTTCTATCTTCTATCGATATTTTGATGTTCACTGCTCTTCTGAACTTGCTAACTGCATGCCTCCCCTCCTCCTGTGGCCCCGCTGCACACGACTTGCTCATCCTTATACTATCCAAACCCCTTATGCAAGAGTTAACCAGCATCTTCACTCTTTCATCCCTCACGCTGGTAAACTCTGGAACAATCTTGCTTCATCTGTATTTTTTGGACCCTTCTTTTCTTGTATTAACTCAACTCTTTTATCATTCATTAATTACTCAATAAATGATCTCACCGTCTCGTATCCCTGGTAGCGTGATCCGGCTTAAGTTGTTATTGGAGACTGGAGTTCGGGGATAAACAAGGGAAAAAGAAAATATACATTTATTTAAATTTAAATGAAAGTAATTGCCTTACGCAATATTCTATGCTCAGACGATCATAACACTGGCATATTCAGCAATGGATGCAACATATGACAAACGACATGTCTTAAACATAATACTACAATATGTGCTCAGTTGTTGCCAATAATAATAACACTCGTCGTTCCACAAGCAGTGGTTTGTATCTCTCTGCTTACATCACAATCATTATGTACTCTCTTCACAAAATCCTAATAACACATTCCTATAGTATAATCTACTACAAGTCATGGAAACACCCAATTATACCACACGCTGTGGTTTCCATTTCTGCTTAACATCGTAAACAAATAATCACAATCCTGTCCCACTCGCTATCCTACTTCACATCTCCTACATTATAATCTCCAGGACAATACAGTCGGTTTCCCTTAGATTCTCGAATTTCTACTCACGATTAAGATCACAACAGCCATTCTCGGCTGAGTGAGTAGCAGGTCTGCTTGAGGCGAGAACCAAGCTCGGTCTACCTATACCACTGATTTCTAGGCCACATTTTTCTTTGCTTTAGGCGGACTTACATCCTTGACACGCCCTTAATTTTCTACATAACCAATGGCCAATACTTCCTGTCACACCCATCTGCTCGCTCATTATGTTGTATTGTTTTACTTCTCCTGCTATTCGTGAGTCAGTCTTAAGACACTCCCTCAGTGATTTTTCTGTTAAATTATTGGCTCATAACATGTCGCCACGACTGACGTCACGGGTCAGAGTCTTTTTCAATGGTTGTTCACACTTTCTGACCACGCCCACTGGGCATCTGTTTTCTGTATCTGAGTCTGGGTATCTGTTTTCCTTTACCCTCGTTGTTTCCCCTCTTTGGTACTTGAGATGTTTACACTGCTATATTTGTCACTTTTTTTGTTAGTGTTTGTCCTGTCAGATGTTTACACATTTGTATATCTCTCATTCCTCTCTGGGTATCTGTTTTCCTTTATCCTCGTTGTTTCCCTCCTTGTTAGTGTTTGTCCTATGAGATGTTTACTCCGTACTGTTATGGCTATTCCTCTTGTTTGTTCGTTTTCTGGTTCCCGACATATTTCCTCCTGCCTACGACTTGAACTCTTTCAAGAGGAGGGTATCAGGACATCTCTCTTCCCGAATTTGACCTTGCTTTTGGACACCTCTTTTGTTTCTTTTTTAGGAGCAGCAAGTAGCGGGCTTTTTTTTTTTTTTTTTCCCTTGAGCTGCCTCCTTTGTTGTAAAAAAAAAAAAAAAAAAAAAACTTAACAAATATGAGGATTGAGGACAACTTTAGGTGCTAGTATTACTGTTATAATGTTAGCGGCCCTGTGGAGCGCTGCTACGGCGGCGGACCGGGGCCTGAAACCTCATCAACGGCAACGGCTTAAAAATGAAATGGCTACAATCATAAATAACTTTTTCGCATCCGTATTTACAGCCGAAGATTGTTTATCACCTCAACCGCCGGAAGTTAGAAGGACCGAAAACATTTTAAATGGCGTGCTCGTCATAAAAAGTGACATTTTACGCACAATTGAAAAGATTAAAGTAAGCAAAGCTACCCCTGCGATTTTAAAAGAAATCAAACATCAAATTTGTAAACCGCTCTCCATCATATTCAATAAATCTTTAACAGCTGGAAAAGTTCCGTCGGATTGGAAACTAGCAAATGTCACACCAATTTTCAAAAAGGGGGACAAGTTTCATCCAGGAAACTATCTACCAATGCCAATGGCCACTAACTCATCGTTTTCAGGAGTCACCGGCTGGCTTAATTTACAAGTTGGACAAAGCGTCGCGCTCTGCCGAGTGCCATCCGCAAAAAAGTCTTGTTTACCATACATATTGATTTTCGGTGCCAATATTCTTACAAATATAAGTTCATGGTTATTTGTCTGTGATAATTTCCGATATATACTCGAGTATATATTATTAACATCCTGTTAGAGCGGAAACAATGATGGGGAGGCGGTGGCTGAACAGATAGCGAGACGGCCCCGCGTTCAGGAGGACGCGAGCTCAATCCCCGACCGGTGCCACCAAGCTGGGATTTTTCAGCCGCCGCCGAGTGGCTTAAAACTACCCACATGCTGTCCAGAAGACCACCTATCAACCCGGACTCTAGATTCTAGGACTAAAGATGAACTCCGGGAGGGCAGCATGAGCCAATGCAAGATGGCGCCACTATAAACACTCGCCTGCGCCAGAACGGACTGGGCCGACCATCAGGCCCCACCGGAAAGAAACCTTGAACCGACCATCAGGATCCACCGTGAAGAAGCCTACCGGCGCAATAGGCCAAGACAAAAAAAAAAAAAATAAATAAATAAATAAATAAAAAAAAAATAAAAAATTGTGTTGCAGCTATCTCATTTTTTACGAATGTTTTATACCAAACATGCCGTACACGCGTTTTACCTCGCCTTTGTAGAGGTTTATGCTTCGAATAAAAAAGCTTAGAGCACATTATCTTTAGCTGCCTTTGTGGAAAAAAAAATTATGTGGCCGAAACCGAAATAGCCTGCCCAACTGACGACCGAAATCGAAGGTCGCGAACCCTCCCTGCATCCACCCACACACTTGCCGCTGCACACATTCACTCCTGTCCTCAGCCTCAGTCAGTAAAGATGGAATAGGCAGTGAAGAGCGAGCGAGCAGGCTCAGGCGGAGGCAGGGCCGCGCGTGTGGTTTGTTATTGTTTAGGTAGACACGGGGGACAATCTCAGCCGCAGCGTCATTCTCAAATACCATTTATGATGAAAGTAAACTATTTATGGGTTCTGTGTAAATGCATTTTCTTTAAAATATTTAAACAAAAAAAATAATAAAAACATTGAGTTCAATCCATCAATACATAAAATAATAATTTGTCCCAGGAAAACAGACGGTACGAGAAGCATGAAACATCTGTATCCAATTACTTCCATTATTAAAGTTTTTATACCATGGAGTAATGTGTAAAAATGTTGTAATTATTCTATCCTTTCGTTTAGTGATAACATAATGTACACACACTCAAAAAACTATCGTTACACATTCAGCACGATACAAACTGACACCAAGGACGAAGCCATTGAGAACAGGCTACTCATGTTGGTATCACTGCGTGTGTTGGGTGTGGGTTCACTTGCCTGAACCAAGTGAGCGGGACTCGTAAATGAAGCAGTAGAATTTGAGCTGGCACAGTCACGCTTCATGAAACACACAGGTGAAGTCTTAGTCGAAGTGAATTGATCTGTGTTTCATGTACCTATAATATTGTAGTGTTTGGGGTGATGAAATTATGCTTTAACACCTCACACACAAGTGAAGGGTTAAAATTTAATTCATTTAGGATACAATATGATAAACACCTTGCGGTGATGAGTCACTCAGGATTCGGATATCAGAGTGAATCCCACTGACTGATCGCCACATACGGCACCACTGAGCCTAGAAGGTTACGTAAAACTTAGCTAACCCTTATCATAGATTTATAGTGGATAATAAACTTGACTTATCACCCAAATGGTAAGATAACGTTGGCATTGGTTTCACTACATGCACTACTCGAGTCACGGTATTCGCTTGTCTCGAAACAATCACGGAATGCACCCAATAAGATTAATTTTCTAATAATTCTCAACGAGTCATTATACCAACATGTTAGATAAATTAACTCCTGCATGCAAGCTATTTAATAGATTACTCTTCTCCAGAGACGGCTAATTTTGGCAATTCAGAACGCCAACGGCAATTTCCTTATTCGTTAACTTAAAAAGCGCGCAAATTTCCACCTTTTTATTAGGCAATGAGGTAGCACAAGAGAGAAGGGTAGCCCAGGAGTAGATTGAAACAACCTGTTTAAACTTTTATCTTTCTTACCAGCAATGCTTTTAGCGTTGCAATTTGAAGTTGTTTTTTTCAGATGCCCACATCTTGTTCATGAAAAAAAAGACACGTTCAGTGGAAGCATTAGTTCCAGAATGGCACATTATGAACTGAACTATATCTGACATGCGTTGATGGTTGTTTTTGTCTTTGACATGGGAGAATACTTCTACCCACCGCTGTTACGTATATCATATGAGCATTATTGTTTAATAATTTGTGAATATAAAGTTTAAACAAGTGGCACTCAAATCACTCCGTTAATATTATGGTCATATCTGGTATCTCGGTGTCTCCCTTCCTCTCTATCCCTCCCTTAAGGGGTTCTGGTCAAGGCCTTCTAGAAGGCCTTGGTCTGGTCCTGCTCCCCCTAGTAGAGCTGAGGTGGTGGGGGTGATCGCATTCTTACCAACCCTGCCGAGATTACCGGGTTGCTCAGTGTGAAGTTCGTCGGACCCCACTGTAACGATAGTTTTTTGAGTGTGTGTACATAGAAAATAGAGGTCCAGTTGTCCAACTTGTCTGTGAAATATTATGTCTGGTGAATCAGGCAACTGCTGACTGACTTAGTGGCCATGACCATTAGCCTGACATCGATTGTTTGTTAGTTAATGGAAACTACTCGCCTGCTAATGAAAGGAAAAGATGTGTGTTCTCCGCTGATAGGTTGTTAAGGTGTTTGCAGTGACCCTTGTGCATGTATTTATCTTACTACTGTAGGCCTATACATGGTTAGCTAATAGTATCTTTTACTTATTTTTTCATTCTTTAGTTTGCTTATCTGCTTCCACCGCCCCTCCCCTTTTTTATTCTTTCCATCGTGTATCTTATTATGAACTCATTTTTACATCTCCTATTAGTCATCCTCCATTCCTTCTTCTAATACTTCTCACACTGCTTTCTGGTGTTATAGGGATGCTGTCTGATGCTGTGTGCTGCCCAAGGGAGACGCAGCATCCTGACATCTAGAGGTCCTTGTGTGATTGGTGGTGTTATAGTGATGCTGAGTGATACTGTGTGCTGGTTGGTGGTGTTATGGGGATGCTGAGTGATACTGTGTGCTGGTTGGTGGTGTTATGGGGATGCTGAGTGATACTGTGTGCTGGTTGGTGGTGTTATGGGGATGCTGAGTGATACTGTGTGCTGGTTGGTGGTGTTATAGGGATGCTGAGTGATACTGGGTGCTGGTTGGTGGTGTTATAGGGATGCTGAGTGATGCTGTGTGCTTGGTGGTGGTGTAGGAATGCTGAGTAATGCTGTGGTGATGCTGTGGGCTGTTCTTGGGAGACGCAGCATCCTGTCATCCCTGCATCACACAAAACAACAAGCAGCGAAAAACAGAAGCCGGAGGTGGCATCGTGATACACACACACACACACACACACACACACACACACACACACACACAGTAAGAAGAAACAAACGAAAATCCATGAAAGGAATAACAATAGTTCAGGGTTTCCTTTCATGAAATAATAAATAATTGCCCTTGCGGAATTATTATTAAACAGCACGCTATCTGGCGAGGGTTGGCTTTCACCCCACTCCATCATCTGCTCTCAAGCATTCAACACCTCAGCGCTCGCGGCAGTGCTGTTTTATACTTAGTCTCGAGCGAAGTATTTAAGTACCATCCAAGGATTATTTGAGCTCAGACGATACTCTTAGTTGGCTTGAACTCTCGGCCCGAGACTAGTTCCATAAGGGAAATAGTTAATTTGTCTAATCCCCTGGTTAACTGACCTAATTCCTAACACATTCCCTAGAGGAGATTGCGATTCCCCAAATCGCAATTAACCGTCCAGAGTAATTATTTATTCAATTATTTATTTATTTATTTATTTAAAGATAAGAAATGGGGACTAATCTTAGTAAGAGAAAAAGAGTGAAATGCAACTAAGGGGGGTTGAGATCGTTGCACATCTCATCCAAATAGACTTGCCCTTACCCTATGTTGCATTTCACTTTTCGTCTCTTACTAGGATTAGTCCCCATTTCTTATCTCTAAATAAATAAATAAATAAATAATTGAATAATTGAATAGATTGGTTAATTGCGATTTGGGGAATCGCCTAGGGAAGGTGTGTGTTAGAAATAGGGTCGTTAAGGGGGGATAGACAAATTAAATATTTCCCTTATGGAACTAGTCTCGGGCCGAGAGTTCAAGCCAACTAAGAGTATCGTCTGAGCTCAAATAATCCTTGGATGGTACTTAAATACTTCGCTCGAGACTAAGTATAAAACAGCACTGCCGCGAGTTAATGTGGGAGCCGCGAGCGCTGAGGTGTTAAATGCTTGAGAGCAGATGATGGAGTGGGGTGAAAGCCAACCACGTGGGTCTGAAGAGGTATTTTGAATTTCCCTCGCCAGATTGCGTGCTGTTTAATAATAATTCCGCAAGGGCAATTATTTATTATTTCATGAAAGGAAACCCTGAACTATTGTTATTCCTTTCATGGTAAATGTGTTTAGTCTTCAGGCAGTGAATAAGGTGATTCTGTCTCGGTCTGGGAGCCGATGAGCGAAGTATTTAAGTACCATCCAAGGCTTATTTGAGCTCAGACGATACTCATAGTTGGCTTGAACTCTCGGCCCGAGACTAGTTCTATAAGGAAAATAGTTAATTTGTCTAATCCCCTGGTTGACTGACCTAATTCCTAACAACACACACACACACACACACACACACACACACACACACCCGCCTGGACTGTGCTGGGCATTAACGTGCAGCGACGAAAAAGGTATAAATGCTAACGTACAGTATGAAAAAAAAGACAAACCTCGCCATATCACACCTGCGTCCTTCCATGAGGCGGGGCAGGCGTTTCCTCCCTGGGGAGCTTGGCTGGGGGTCCTGGGGGGTGGGGGGGGGGTCTGGGGTAGTTGCGGATTTACGTGCATTTGGGCCAATGAGGCTGCAGCTTAAGGCCCCCTAATGATTAGAAAATAAATAAATAATTGAAATAATTTGAAATAAAATACAATTGAAAAAAATAAGAACGTTGATATTCTGCAGGTAGCCATAATTCAACAGGAGAGTCGCCAGGATTTGGCGACTTTTTACATTAGGCTTTTCATACGTGTACCTGTAGGCTTAATAAGAATTTTGTTTGGTTTCAAACAAGTAATTGCCCGACACTTGGTTACACGGAGAAACTAATCAGACGGACTTTGTTGACGAGACGGTGACACAATGGAGACGGGTCCGTGACGCGTCAAGTTCACATACGCGGCTGTCTATGGATGTCAAAGGCTCAGTCTCGGTTATGTCATGTTGACGCAGGGAGCCGCAGCCTGCTGGTCCCCTATATAGATCTTGGCTGAGCCTGAGGAGAACTCTCATTACCAGAGTAACTGTTCGGCCTCCTTAGCTTCAATAACATTGTAAGTGTCAGCTCTGGGCAGTATTATTCTGTGACGTATGACAAGAAGACTGCTTGTCTTTAACGTGAAAATATTGCAGACAGCTGCGTGACCAACGAGAAGGGCGAGTGTGTCTGTCTCATGGTGTCAAACTGTTGTGGAGAGCGTAACTTTTCTACACTTGATTAATAAAGAATGCAACACGAGCAAAAATGAGAGAACAGCGTCCAAACATGCTGTCACTCATGAAGATAGAGAATGAGAGAACGGCGTCCAAACATGCTGTCACTCATGAAGATAGAGAATGAGAGAACGGCGTCCAAACATGCTGTCACTCATGAAGATAGAGAATGAGAGAACGGCGTCCAAACATGCTGTCACTCATGAAGATAGAGAATGAGAGAACAGCGTCCAAACATGCTGTCACTCATGAAGATAGAGAATGAGAGAACAGCGTCCAAACATGCTGTCACTCATGAAGACAGAGACGAGTATTTTGCGGAAGCTTTGAAGACGTAGTAAGAGCACTTGTCTGTCACCGTTTATCGACATGTTTTTGCTGACTGCTCTTCTGAACTTGTTGTCTGCCCTCACGCGGCCCCGCTGCACTCGACTCTCCTGTAGCTCACCCGCATGTCGTCCTAATCCTTGGTTCAAGAGTTAACCAGTATGTCCACTCTCATCCCCTCCAGACCTTAATAAGACAAAGAAGCAGGAGTGGGTGCAGGTTCTTTATTGCAATGAAAAACAATAACGTATTACAAGGCACACAAAGAAGCACAAAAAACAGACAACAGAAAATTAAGCCATATCACTTGTTGCCATGGACGGACTAACATAAACCAAGATCTGAAGGGTCTCTTAAGGGGCCGTATTACAAGTCCAATCCGAGAAGTTTCGGGTCCCTACAAAGGTCAGTTTATGGGCCGTATTACAAGTCCAATCCGAGAAGTTTCGGGTCCCTACAGAGTTATTCATCCCGAACTCTGTAGGGACCCAAAACTTCACGGATTAGACTTGTAGTACGGCCCCTGAACCGACCTTTGTAGGGACCCGAAACTTCTCGGATTGGACTTGTAATACGGGCCCTTCTTAACCTGAGCCATCAACGTCCCCACCGACAGCCGAAGTTACCAGAGCCACCTAGCCACTAATGTCGCGTGGCCGCCGTTGTTATCGTAGCTACCATAGCCGCCGTAGCCGAAGTACCCGTCATAGCCATTAACATCCAAACTGACAGCCGGAGTTACGGAAGCCACCTAAGTCTCGGTGGCCGCCGATGTTACCGAAGCCGCGGTTGTTACCGAAGCCGCGGTTGTTACCGAAGCCGCGGTTGTTACCGAAGCCGCGGTTGTTACCGAAGCCGCGGTTGTTACCGAAGCCGCGGTTGTTACCGAAGCCGTGGTTGTTACCGAAGCCGCGGTTGTTACCAAAGCCGTGGTTGTTACCAAAGCCGTGGTTGTTACCGAAGCCGCGGTTGTTACCAAAGCCGTGGTTGTTACTGAAGCCGTGGTTGTTACCGAAGCCGCGGTTGTTACCGAAGCCGTGGTTGTTACTGAAGCCGTGGTTGTTACTGAAGCCGTGGTTGTTACCGAAGCCGCGGTTGTTACCGAAGCCGCGGTTGTTACCGAAGCCGCGGTTGTTACCAAAGCCGCGGTTGTTACCAAAGCCGTGGTTGTACCGAAGCTGAAGTGATCAGGGAATCGGAATACCACAACCTCTGCCCCGACTCCATTGCTGGTGAGGGCTCCCTGTTAGGTTACGGGGAGAGAGAGAGAGAGAGAGAGAGAGATTAATTATAGATGTAATGATTGTTTGTACAGTAGAAAAACAATTCTCTCTCTCTCTCTCTCTCTCTCTCTCTCTCTCTCTCTCACACACACACACACAACACTCACGGCGCTTGGTCTTTCGGCCTTCTCGCCATTAAAGAATCCACGGACGTTATCGAAGTCCAAACCGATTTGGACCCCTTCCCCACCAAAAGGCGAGGGCGTGATGGGCTCCTGTCCTGTGAAGACAACCAGCATCACGATTATATCATTAACAATAAAATCTGTTCAACAGCAACAACAACAACAAATAATAATAATAACAATAATAATAATAATAAAAGTCTGTCAGTCAGCCTGTTTCTCCCTCATGGCAGTACGCGGGTTCTTGCTAGTTCCTGCGCCAGTCACTGTCAGCCTGTCGCTCCAGCAGTCAGTCTGTCTTCCTGTCGTCCGTCGGCTTGTGTTTCACTCACCGGCAGGGGCAGGAGCAGACGTGGCGGGCAAGACTTGCATGAACACCACCACCACCACCGCTGCCACACACCGCAGACCACCACGAGGCCGGCGACCCATCCTGGAGGCGGGGAGGAACACGGAGCGAAGGGAGCACACGGAGCGTGGGCTGTGGGCTGCTCAGCGCCGGGAGGGAGGGAAGGCGCTGGCTGGCTGGAATCCCTGGATGATGAGGCGACGGGAGCAAGAGAGGCTGTGGGCTGCTCAGCGCCGGGAGGGAGGGAAGGCGCTGGCTGGCTGGAATCCCTGGGTGATGAGGCGACGGGAGCAAGAGAGAGAGGCTGTGGGCTACTCAGCGCCGGGAGGGAGGGAAGGCGCTGGCTGGCTGGAATCCCTGGGTGATGAGGCGACGGGAGCAAGAGAGAGAGGCTGTGGGCTACTCAGCGCCGGGAGGGAGGGAAGGCGCTGGCTGGCTGGAATCCCTGGATGATGAGGCGACGGGAGCTGCGAGCAAGAGAGAGGCTGTGGGCTGCTCACGCGAGACACTGACTGGCTGGGTAGGGTCAGGGTTGCCAGATGGTCTTTACTATTTGTCTGGAAATCTGGGCTTAAAAAATCTGGAAATCCCACGAAAAATCTGGATATTCTTAAGTTGAACGGAAAGTGTCCGAGGAAATGATGAATCCTATTGTGTGGCACTTAGGAAAGTTTTGTATACAAGAATCGTGGAAACCAGAGGGTATGAGAGGGGGAGGAATAGGGCAGGGACGGCCTGAGAGGAAAAAAAAAATAGTTGTCGGGGATCGCTACCTGGGGGGCGCGGCCGTAACTAATAACTATTTACTCGTTGTCTTTTAATACTAGTCCTGGTGTCCCTGGTCTGCAGGGTGACGTTGAAAATAGAATGATGCAGCTCAGGTAAAAATTCAGCCCTAATGTTCCGACTAAGACTTGAAAATACTATAAACATTAAATCACTAATTTGTTACTGAGTAGGTTGTAGTGTCTGTGTACATTTTTTTTGTGTGTGTGTAATTCACCTCTTGGTCTGCTGCGGGTCTCTCTCGAGACAGCCAGCCGTTCCCCTTCGGAGAAGCACAGAGCTCATTGTACCGATCTTTGGGTACGACCACTCACACTCAACACACCGCGACAACGAGGTCACAACTCCTTGCCTGACGTCGCGTACCTACTCACTGCTTTAGTGAACAGGGGCTACACGTGAAAGAAGATAAACCCAACTTATCTTCACCCGGCCGGGGAATCGAAGCCCGGTCCTTCTGGTTGTGAGGCAGACGCTCTATCCACTGAGCTACCGGGCCGTGTGTGTGTCTATCGCACACACTATTTTTTATTCTTGTTTTTAGTTCAATACCAAATTTATTTCGTTTCACTTCCAAATTTAAGTCTAAAACGGTGCTTCAATACCAAACGGATTTTTCAATACCAAATTTATCCTAATTTGGTATTGAAAAATACCAAATGGCAACCCTGCTCTCCGGACAAAAACATGTAGCATATCTCTCTCTCTCTCTCTCTCTCTCTCTCTCTCTCTCTCTCTCTCTCTCTCTCTCTCTCTCTCTTCTGGAAATGTGGATAAAATTCTTGCTGAAGTCAAAATCTGGGAATTTCATGAAAGGGTCTGGAAATCTGGATGAAACCCAAAAATCTGGAAAAATCTAGATTTTTCTGGGAATCTGGCAACATTGGGTAGGGTGCTGAGGCGACGGGAGCAAGAGAGGTTGTGGGCTGCTCACCGCTGGGAGGGAGGCGAGACACTGGCTGGCTGCTGAGGCGACGGGAGCAAGCAAGGAGACTATAGTATATAGTCTCTTTGGGAGCAAGAGAGAGGCTGTGGGCTCCTCAGCGCTGGGAGGGAGGCGAGACACTGACTGGTAGGGGTGGGCAGGTACCGGTACCAGTACCGGTACTAACGGTACCAGCTAAACGGTACGGTTACGGTACCAGATTGCTCGGTACCGGTACCAGATTGCTCGGATTTATTTATTGGAATTATTGATAATTCTTCATGTCCGATTTTTTTTTAGGTTACTAATAAATATTGTTATTGTTATTAGACTATGATCGAGTACATCCATAATAACTATACATACTATTTTTTTTATCGAAAAAATAAATATTGACTTCATTCAGAGAGAGAGAGAGAGAGAGAGAGAGAGAGAGAGAGAGAGATCACCACTCAGTGAGTGGATATCTCGGTGATATGGGGACTCGATCATAGTCTAATAACAATAACAATATTTATTAGCAACCTAAAAAAGAAAAAGAATCGGACATCAAGAATTATCCAGTAACTCCAATAAATAAATAAAATAATGGAAACGGGAGCTGTGATGGAAACGAAGAGCAGGACAAAATGGTGGAAACTTGGGGAGACGGTCAGCGAGGCAGTGACTCAGCGTCTCCACACAGGGCCCATACCGCGTGATACCACATGGAGGCGGGCGAGCGCCGAGCGTCACTAAGATCCAAACGCTACCGGTACTAGCGACAATGCTCAGTGCCGAGTGATCATGACGCTTCCCGGCACCCAAGTGATCATGACGCTTCCCGGCACCCAAGTGATCATGACGCTTCCCGGCACCCGAGTGATCATGACGCTTCCCGGCACCAGGTACCGGAACCGGGTGCCGCGAAGAACGTCATGATCACTCGGCACTGAGCATTGCCGCTAGTACCGGTACCGTTTGGATCTTAGTGACGCTCGGCGCTCGCCCGCCTCCATGTGGTATCACGCGGTATGGGCCCTGTGTGGAGACGCTGAGTCACTGCCTCGCTGACCGTCTCCCCAAGTTCCCACCATTTTGTCCTGCTCTTCGTTTCCATCACAGCTCCCGTTTCCATTATTTTATTATTTGATTTATTTATTGGAGTTACTGGATAATTCTTGATGTCCGATTCTTTTTCTTTTTTAGGTTGCTAATAAATATTGTTATTGTTATTAGACTATGATCGAGTACATCCATAATAACTATACATGCTATTTTTTTATCGAAAAAATAAATATTCACTTCATTCAGAGAGAGAGAGAGAGAGAGTTTTCTGTACAGGAAATTTATTTGGGAATTTCATCAGAAGTCATTAAGATAAATAAATACTCCTTCGGGTACCGGTACCGGTACTAACGGTACCTGAGTTTTCGGTACCGATACTACCGGTACTCAAATTAACGCCCATCCCTACTGACTGGCTGGGTGCTAAGGCGACGGGAGCAAGAGAGAGGCTGTGGGCTGCTCACCGATGGGAGGGAGGCGAGACACTGACTGGCTGGGTTGAGCGAGAAAAACTAATTTAGTCAGTTCCCCAGGCGCCCCCCTCAAGATAAGTTAGTTTGCTCTATGCGAAGGACAACCCGGACTTATAATATTAGCGCGTCGTTAAATGTATATATGCACTACTCAGCATTTCTATAACCCAGCACGCACACGGTGGCCCCCAGAGGCACATTGCAGAGGTCGTGTAGCATGAAAACAAGCTGCTGTGGCGCCAGCTAGAGGTGCGTGGAACTCCAGTGTTTTATTTGTAATGGAGGAATATAGTTTTAGAAAGCGGTCAGGAGAGAGAGAGAGAGAGAGAGAGAGAGAGAGAGAGAGAGAGAGAGAGAGAGAGAGAGAAGGGGAGGAGGAGGAGATGAAGAGGGGCAGAATGGGAAGGAGGGGGGAAAGGGGTAAATAGAGGGATGAATAAGGGGACACAAGACCAGAATCGTGACACACCATCTTCTCGCTGACGTCAACGGTAATAAACGTAAAAAGAAAAATATTCCTTGCTGATAGAACAGTTGATGGAGCGAGATAATTAAGAAGGTCGGGTCTTAAGCTTTGTACTACTACTACTACTACTACAACTATTACTACGCAAGTGGAAAGACTATTTTGAGGTTACTGAGTATGGAAGGAAGGAAGGGAAAGGAAGGCAACGAAGAAAGGATAAGGGAAGGGAAGAATAAGGAAGGAAAGGAAGGGAGGGAAAAGAAAAGAAGGAAAGGAATGAGAAGAGAGACGCGAAGGAAGAAGAAGAAGGGAATTGAAGGAAGGGGAGGATGGGGAAAAGAAAAGAAGGGAAGGAATGAGAAGAGAAGCGAAGGGAAGGGAATTGAAAGAAGGGGAGGAAGGGGAAAGAAGAAGAATAGAGAAGGGAAGGAAGGAAAAGAGAACGATGGGAAAGAATGAGAAGAGGAACGAAGGGAAGGAAAGGGAAGAGATGCGAAGGGAAGGACGGAGAAGAGGAAGGAAGAAAGGAGAAGAGGAAGGAAGAAAGGAGAAGAGAACAGAAGGAAAGGAAGGAGAAGAGCAGTAAAGGGAAGGAAGGAGAGGAGAAGGAAAGGGATTTCTCAGGGCTTTCATGGAAGGACGATTTAGGATGAGCAAAGGTTGTCGGACGGCATTTATATTTTTCTCGTTTACCAATAAATAAAACAACAAGAATGATCAGCTACATTTTTATTAATAGTGTCACTTATTGTATTGAAGTGTAATTGTTAGAAGCCCCAGAGAAACACAGGTAATTTACGATAATTGAAAGAATAACTCAAGATTCGTGGGCCCTGTGACCCTATACCCTCTAGTTGGCAACGCTGGAATATTCCTCATTTGCCGGCAGGTTACGTGGGAGAAACTCTAGGAAATATTTGCATGGACACTGGTTCTGCGGGATGCCTTCGCTGGGTATCTTTGTGGTCCTGTGTGTTAGGGCATCCATCTGTGTATTTCTTTACTTATCTTGTGTTTGTTTATCCCTTTGTTTATCCCTTCATTCACTGCTTTGATTGCTTTCTCGATTACCTTCCATTTGTTTTCTTTCTCTACGGCGTCCTGTTTTCCGTTTTTTTTTTTTTTTTTTTTATCTTTGTCTTCCCTGCCATGTGGGAAAGAAACAAAACAATGCATTGAAGAAAAACACACATGGAAACATTTCCATGTTTCCATGTGTGTTTTTTTCAATGCATTGTTTTGTTTCTTTCCCTCTTTCACACTTAATTTCTTTGTTTTCCTTCTTTCTTTCTTTCCTTTTATTTAGAATTCTGTTTATTCGTTTTTCTTTTATTTCGTTTTCTTTCTCTTCCTTAATTTTTTTCCTTTAATTCCTTTTTTTGTTTTCCCTTCCCTTCCTTTCTTTCCTTCCTTTTAGCTTTCTATCTGTGTGTTTAACGTGTTGTATATTTGCCTCGTTGTGATACACAGGAGCACTTACACTCGCGGGGCCCGTCTCCAAATTTAGTTTATCAAGTTTAACCTTGAATTCATGTGTGCTGGGAGGGGGGAGGGTTAATGTTTTATTCAGTGCAATAAAGAACGCACACACCTACTCCTGCCTCTCTGTCTTACAATTCTGGAGGCAGTCTGGTGTTGATGAGACGGTAGGGAAACGGAGTGAGGACACGGGAAAGGTCTTTGGTTGGCTTGTAGCAACCCCTCGCCTCCCGTCTATACCTCACCGGGAGTGGCTTACGCCCGTTTCAACAGGTATATATTTAGGGGAGAAGTAGACATTGGTCACTTCAGCGTCTGACCATCCAAGAGCCAGCCTCTTGCCCCTTTCTCGCTCCCTTCGCCGAATCAGCGTCCAGCCAGCCAGCGCCTTCCTTCCCTCCCGGCGCTGGGCAGCCTACAGCCTCTCACTCTTGCTCCCGTCGCCTCAGCACCCAGCCAGCCAGCGCCTTCCCTCCCTCCCGGCGCTGAGCAGCCCACAGTCCACGCTCCGTGTTCTCCCTTCGCTCCGTGTTCCTCCCCGCCTCCAGGATGGGTCGCCGGCCTCGTGGTGGTCTGCGGTGTGTGGCAGCGGTGGTGGTGGTGGTGTTCATGCAAGTCCTGCCCGCCACGTCTGCTCCTGCCCCTGCCGGTGAGTGAAACACAAGCCGACGGACGACAGGAAGACAGACTGACTGCTGGAGCGACAGGCTGACAGTGACAGGCGCAGGAACTAGCAAGAACCCGCGTACTGCCATGGTGGAGAAACAGGCTGACAGACAGACACTTTTATTATTATTATTATTGTTATTATTATTATTTGTTGTTGTTGCTGTTGAACAGATTTTATTGTTACTGATATAATCGTGATGCTGGTTGTCTTCACAGGACAGGAGCCCATCACGCCCTCGCCTTTTGGGGGGCAAGGGAACCAAGGCGGTTTGGACTACGGTGACTTCGAAGGCGGAGGCGGCGGCGCAGTCTTTAATGGCTTGGAGGCCAATAGAGCAAGCTCCGTGAGTGTTTTTTTTTTTTTTGTGTGTGTGTGTGAGAGAGAGAGAGAGAGAGAGAATTGTTTTTGTTATGCAAACAATTATTACATCTTTAATTTAATTCTCTCTCTCTCTCTCTCTCTCTCTCTCTCTCTCCGTAACCTAACAGGGAGCCCTCTTCAGCAAAGGAGTCGGGGCTGAGGTTGTGGCATTCCAGTCCCCTCATCAGTTCACCTTCAACGGCTATCACGGCTACGGTAAGAACGGTTTCAACGGCGGCTACGGTAACAACCGCGGCTACGGTAACAACGGCTTTAACGGTTATAACCAAGGCTACAGTAACAACGGCTACAACGGTTATAACCGCGGCTACGGTAACAACGGCGGCCAACGTGGCTTCCGTAACTCCGGCTGTCAGTTTGGATGTTAATGGCTATGACGGCTACTTCGGCTCCGGCGGCTACGGTAGCTACGATAACAACGACGACCACGTGACATTGGTGGCTTCGGTAACTTCGGCTGTCGGTGGGGACGTTGCTGGCTCAGGTCAAGATCTAAAGGAAGAGATTATTTAGATCTTGACTTAGGCCAGTCCGTCCATGGCAGCAAGTGATATGGCTTAATTTTATGTTGTCTGCTTTTTTGTGTTTCTTTGTATGTCTTGTAATACGTTAATGTTTTTCAGTGCAATAAAGAACATACACCCACTCATGCCTCTTTGTCTTTGAGCTCTGGGGGCATTTGAAGGCCAGAGCAGAAACACGAAAAAGATCAGACCAGGCCGGAGCGGCGCCTTATGCCCCCCTCCTGAAGGCGTTCATGTAGGGAGGAGGAAACACAGGCGAAGGAAGGCTGCTGCAGAGGCGGCCAGTGAAGGGATGAGAGACTGGAGATACTGGCTAACTCCAGGGATTTGGACGGCATGCGGGTGGGCCTCTTGTAGACTCCTGCGTTCTTATGTTCTTATGTTCTTAATGTTTATTGGAATTTGGTCAAATTATGATTACAGCCTCCTTCTCTTCCTCCTCCTCCTCTACCCCTGTAGAATTATCGGGATGACCGTAAGACCGTGACTCCAAGGTGCTAATGTAGTATCTTTTGTCCTCAACTACAGATATCCCTCTCTTGGGATATTTTATTGTACTCATTCGTCCATTGTGCACTGTGAATCCCTGATAGCCAAAGGTAAATGTTTGCTTCTGAAATAAGACGTCTTTGTATCGCTGATGAGCAATTTTTTTCTTTATGAGCTTTGGAACGCTCTTAGCTGAACTCAACCGGTCACCGTCTGCCAAGAGGATGGAGTAGCACTTTGGTCTTACACCTACAAATTCTGAGATGGTTCTTTCCCTCACTTCAGACTTGAGAAATCCGAGCTTGCCTTTGTTGTCTGTGTTGTACAAGGAATGTGAGGAGCTAAAGTTACTTGTGTCTATATAGCTTTTGAAGGGTTCCTGCGAGTACTCTGTTAATAGATCAGGAGTTTCAATTTCTGTTATTAAGGAATCAGTGTCACAATACACTAGTTTCGCCCGATTCCCGTAATGAGCCTTCATGATACTGTAAAATAAATCATATAGTCGCAGCTTGGACAGCTCTAGGACGTAGTAGCCAATGTAGTTTGAATGATTCACCTCTGAATATTTCTTATGGCGAACTACAACTACATGGCCATCATTGAGGGGTACAACGCGTTTAAAGTAAGGACTTCGGACCAGCTTCAAAAAATTTTCGCGGTTGGTGACAATATCTATGTCTTCACTATATTTGGCCGCGTTCATCAGGAATCGACCAAAAATGTTTTTTGAAATACATTTGATGGCAGTTTTCTTGATAGGGCAAGTAGCACTTTTGCGGGCTTCTATGTTATCCTGAATGAAGTCCGCAAGAAAGTTCTTTTGCTTAAACATATAAATAGCATGCACTTTTTAACAACCCGGCCTAGTTGAGTAAGCAGTTTAAGGAGGGACAGAGCAAACAGCATATTCTCCTGAGCAACATGTGTTCCAATCAGTTTTATGTTCTTACACGGTACTGGACGGTTTTCTTCTTCATACCATTCGTGTGCGGCTGACGATATATCTCTATTGATGATATTGTGTCTTCTGATGGTCAGTGGGAGGTCATCCGTTTTCTCAATGACTTCACGTGAGACAGCCTCAGTATCGCACAGAATGAGGTATCCAAAATCGCCATCGGTTGCTTGATTGACCTAGCCCCCCTCCCGCTCATAAAACAGTGCATTTCTGTCTCATCTAGTTTTCTCTTATCTCCACATGGTAACTTCTCTTGCATTACAGTGGGATAAAGACTGTTGAAGTCAAGATATGAAAGGAAAGTGTTTCTATCATGTTTTGGATTAAACTGAGGGTTCGTGTAGATGTTATTGGTGCGTACAAAACGACGCACAACACTTGTGTAGCCCCCACGCACATTTGTTTGAATGCAATGATATATGTCTGGGCTACTAAGCACCTCTAATTCCTGCTGTGTTTTTAGCAGAAAAGAGTCATAGGCAAATCCTGGCAGGCTAACATAATTTACAATATCCAACCTCCACTGGGTTTTCAAAATACCTCTCCACTCTAGGAAGACATCACATAGAAGGCCAACATCCACTTTTACATAAAGCAACAAATAGTCCATTAGGCTCTGACACCCAGCTACTTTCCAAACATTCTGAGCATGTTTATAATCACTTTCGGAAAGTTCTGCTTCTTGAAGCGAATTGAAAAAATCTTCGCGGGATGGAAGACGTGTCTCAGAAAGTCGTTCCATCAAATACATAATTATAGTCATAACAAAACACCTGCTTTCCTTGATCAATAATGGTAACGCAGGTGCTGGCACATCTTTCAACATCTATTGTGTGCATATGGGTTCGTTCCCATTGCTGATGAATTGGTTCGCTAAAGTCGCGAGTGAACCAGACATAAAGACATACGCGTCAATAAATCTCAAGTCATTTATGATGACTTCATGGTATTTGTGAACTGAATCTTTTGGTCTTAGTTTGATTTTCAAAGTCAGGTAGCGTTAACTCACGCGGGATTAACGTCATGTCGTAATCCGCATTATGTGCAATGAGAGTGCGCTGCAATTTGTGATTTTTTTCATTTGAAGGTTGCATCTATTACAATAAGCTTCAATGTAATTGTTTCCTGATTTTTCATGGTCATGATGTTTTACTCCTTTACCTTTTAAAACCCGTATTTACAGAGAAGACAGTGAGTTTGTTCATCGTGACGTGCCGTATCTCCATCGGTCATATTGATTTTATTGTAGCCTTTAGAAAATTTTAACTTCTTCCAGGAGTGTGGGTTCAGCTAATGTAAGTTCGTTCTATATTCAAAACAGTGTGAGTTCAGCTAATGTAAGTTCGTTCTATATTCAAAACAGTGTGAGTTCAGCTAATGTAAGTTCGTTCTATATACAAAACAGTGTGAGTTCAGCTAATGTAAGTTCGTTCTATAATCAAAACAGTGTGAGTTCAGCTAATGTAAGTTCGTTCTTTATACAAAACAGTGTGAGTTCAGCTAATGTAAGTTCGTTCTATAATCAAAACAGTGTGAGTTCAGCTAATGTAAGTTCGTTCTATATACAAAACAGTGTGAGTTCAGCTAATGTAAGTTCGTTCTATAATCAAAACAGTGTGAGTTCAGCTAATGTAAGTTCGTTCTATATACAAAACAGTGTGAGTTCAGCTAATGTAAGTTCGTTCTATATTCAAAACAGTGTGAGTTCAGCTAATGTAAGACCGTTCTATATACAAAACAGTGTGAGTTCAGCTAATGTAAGTTCGTTCTATATACAAAACAGTATGAGTTCAGCTAATGTAAGTTCGTTCTATATACAAAACAGTGTGAGTTCAGCTAATGTAAGTTCGTTCTATATACAAAACAGTATGAGTTCAGCTAATGTAAGTTCGTTCTATATACAAAACAGTGTGAGTTCAGCTAATGTAAGTTCGTTCTATATATAAAACAGTGTGAGTTCAGCTAATGTAAGCTCGTTCTATATACAAAACAGTGTGAGTTCAGCTAATGTAAGTTCGTTCTATATACAAAACAGTGTGAGTTCAGCTAATGTAAGTTCGTTCTATATACAAAACAGTGTGAGTTCAGCTAATGTAAGTTCGTTCTATATACAAAACAGTGTGGGTTCAGCTAAAATGGTTTACAGCATTACTTCCACAATAGGATCCGCTTTCTACTGTTTCTCCGTTTCTATTCACTATAATGTAAGCATACGCTATGGCAAAGTGATGTCTCTTTACACCCATTCGAAGAAGGCTTTACGAGAATACTCTCAAAGTCATAAAATGCTAAATAAGATGGCTCATATGCTTTAGCATGATTAATAAATTTCACAGTATATCCCGCAGGTGGGAATCTTAGTCTTGTGATCATCATTGGGTGCTCAGCAAGCGTTGTCTTGTTCTCACAGGCACACAAATTTCCATGCAGTTTTTCCATGCTGCATGGTTCTTTTTCATTTCCCGCCGTAGGATAGTTTCCTTAAGCAGTTAATTAGAACACCAACGAGGGAAGAAAATATTTTGGATTTGTTGTTAACTAATAAAGAGGACATAATAAGCAACATTGAGGTTGGGGGTTCATTAGGTAACAGTGATCATAAGAAAATTAAATTTAATATTAAATGGGAGGATAGAGTCAGCAGAAACAACACTTAATACCTGACTTCAGGAAGGCGGGCTTCGAGGGTTTAAGAAAGCAGCTGCAAAGGCTTATGAGAGTAAGATCAGAAGTAGCTGAGAGCTTAAACCATAGGGTTCGTTATGTTGGGAGTACAGAACGTGTAAGAGTTCCTTTTTCCTGGAGTTCACCATTGGAATACGCGTTCACCTGGGAGGCTCTCCAACAATGTTTGAGCGAAACTGTAGGGATTCAGGAGTATTTATACCCAAATCAACAAGAAGATATCCATAAGGACGTGAACATACAGCATATATATATATATATATATATATATATATATATATATATATATATATATATATATATATATATATATATATATATATATATATATATATATATATATATATATACAAACTGGTTTGCCTTCTCTTTTCCGAATATTTGTCTGCCCAGACAGTGAATTTGAGATAAATCTGACTTATTTAATAACACGAGGGTAGGAAAGGGAAGGGAGGGAGGGAGGGGGAGGAGAGAAGAGGAGGGAGAAAGGTATGATGGAAGGGAGAGTTGAGCGAAACTGTAGGATTCAGGAGTATTTATACCCAAATCAACAAAAAGATATCCATAAGGACGTGAATATACAGCATATATATATATATATATATATATATATATATATATATATATATATATATATATATATATATATATATATATATATATATATATATACAAACTGGTTTGCCTTCTCTTTTCCGAATATTTGTCTGCCCAGACAGTGATTCTGAGATAAATCTGACTTTTTTTTTAACCCTCTCGCGCACGATGACGCATTTCGTGTCATCAAGGGTAAAAGGTTCTGGCGGACGATGACGCGAAACGCGCCATAAAAGTAAATAAAAAATGATTAAAATTTAAGTTTTCGATGAAAGTGCGTCAAATTTGCAGTTGTTGGGATGAGTTTCTTAATAGTAACATATGGCAGTCTTTCTAAGGAACGTAGATGAGGAGCTTTGAGTGATTTTTATTTGTTAGGCTACTCTGACGAGAGAAAAAAAAATCAGTTTTCTCGGTGTAACTCGGGAACTAATAGACGTATGAGGAATTTGAAGATACCATAAGAATCCTCACTAAATTCCGCTTCGTAACATATATTCGGCTAAAAAAGTTGGCCCACAAAATTTCGAGCTAGCCGCAGATTTCTCAAGAATCAGAGTGGAATGGAACACACACACACACACACACACACACACACACACGCATGATCCCTTTTCACTTTATGCCTTTTCCCCCGTCTCCTCCGTACCACTTTCCCTCTCACATCGCTCTCTCTCCCTTCCCTTCGCTGACTCACTGAGGTATTTCTGGGTTGCCTTCGTTTGAGCGCTATCTTGATCTAGGGAAAAAGGTAAACTCGATGCGGCAACGTCTAAGGTCATATGACACCGAAGAGCAGGCAGAAAATATAAAGAAATGCAAGTTGAGAAAAGAAATAAGAAGAAAGAAGTTAAGAAATGAGATATAAAACATTAATTAATGCAAAATCAGAAAAAAAAGACTTGGTGCTGCAGTGTTTAGGGTTAGATGGCACCAAATAACCGGAGTAAAAAAAGTATATATATAAGTTGAGGAAAGAAATAAGAAGAAACAAGTTGAGAAATGAGAAATAAGAAGATAATGATACAATATACCTAGCAAAAACTTAAATAATTTATCGAATCTTACGTTCAATATTTTATTTCGGACTTGCATTAGAGAGTAAATTCATATTCCAGCCTGGTCATTAACCTAATGTCTTTAACCTTTTCCGTGATTATAATCTTGTGGTCATTCGAGCCCAAGATCTTATCTTAACTCTTCAAGTACCCCCTCTCCCGTCACCCCCCCCCCCTCCCTGCTGGGCACCCCTACTCCCGTCACCCTCCCGCTTCCGTACGCTAGCCCGAGAGGGAAGGGGTGGGATGGGGTGAGGGGGTGAAAGGTGAAAGAGATGGGAGGGGGGGGTCCAGATACCCCCTCTTTCGTAACCCCCTGCTGACCCCCAACCCCCACTTCCAGTCCCCCTGCTGAGGCAACCCCACTTCCGTACATTTGTTATCCTCCCCCCTCCCTGCTGGGCACCCCTACTCCCGTCACCCTCCCGCTTCCGTACGCTAGCCCGAGAGGGTTGAGGTGGGATGGGGATGGGGGGGGGGGGGTGAGGGGGGGGTGAAAAGGTGAAAGAGATGGGAGGGGGGGGGATCAGCTACCCCCTCTTCCGTCACCCCCCCGCTGACCCCCAACCCCACTTCCAGTCCCCCGCTGAGGCAACCCCACTTCCGTACATTTGTTACTACTCGCGTGATACCACATGGAGACGGGCGAGCGCCGAGCGTCACTACGATCCAAACGCTACCGGTACTAGCGGCAAAGCTCAGTGCCGAGTGATCATGACGCTTTCCGGCACCCGAGTGATCATGACGCTTCCCGGCACCCGAGTGATCATGACGCTTCCCGGCACCCGAGTGACCATAAGGCATCGCGGCACCAGGTACCGGAACCGGGTGCCGCGAAGAACGTCATGATCACTCGGCACTGAACATTGCAGCTAGTACCGGTACCGTTTGGATCTTAGTGACGCTCGGCGCTCGCCCGCCTCCATGTGTTTTCACGCGGTATGAGCCCTGTGTGGAGACGCTGAGTCACTGCCTCGCTGACCGTCTCCCCAAGTTCCCACCATTTTGTCCTGCTCTTCGTTTTCATCACAGCTCCCGTTTCCATTATTTTATTATTTTATTTATTTATTGGAGTTACTGGATAATTCTTGATGTCCGATTCTTTTTCTTTTTTAGGTTGCTAATAAATATTGTTATTGTTATTAGACTATGATCGAGTACATCCATAATAACTATACATGCTATTTTTTTATCGAAAAAATAAATATTCACTTCATTCAGAGAGAGAGAGATTTCTTTACAGAAAATTTAATTAGGAATTTCATCAGACGTCACTGAGATAATAAAAATACTCCTTTTGGTACCGGTACCAGTACTAATGGTACTTGGTTTTCGGTACCGATACTACCGGTACTCAAATTAACGCCCATCCCTACTGACTGGCTGGGTGCTAAGGCGACGGGAGCAAGAGAGAGGCTGTGGGCTGCTCACCGATGGGAGGGAGGCGAGACACTGACTGGCTGGGTTGAGCGAGAAAAACTAATTTAGTCAGTTCCCCAGGCGCCCCCCTCAAGATAAGTTAGTTTGCTCTATGCGAAGGACAACCCGGACTTATATTAGCGCGTCGTTAAATGTATATATGCACTACTCAGCATTTCTATAACCCAGCACGCACACGGTGGCCCCCAGAGGCACATTGCAGAGGTCGTGTAGCATGAAAACAAGCTGCTGTGGCGCCAGCTAGAGGTGCGTGGAACTCCAGTGTTTTATTTGTAATGGAGGAATATAGTTTTAGAAAGCAGTCAGGAGAGAGAGAAGGGGAGGAGGAGGAGGAGAAGAGGGGCAGAATGGGAAGGAGGGGGGAAAGGGGTAAATAGAGGGATGAATAAGGGGACACAAGACCAGAATCGTGACACACCATCTTCTCGCTGACGTCAACGGTAATAAACGTAAAAAGAATAATATTCCTTGCTGATAGAACGGTTGATGGAGCGAGATAATTAAGAAGGTCGGGTCTTAAGCTTTGTACTACTACTACTACTACTACAACTATTACTACGCAAGTGGAAAGACTATTTTGAGGTTACTGAGTATGGAAGGAAGGAAGGGAAAGGAAGGCAACGAAGAAAGGATAAGGGAAGGGAAGAATAAGGAAGGAAAGGAAGGGAGGGAAAGGGAAGGAAGTGTAAAAGAAAAGAAGGAAAGGAATGAGAAGAGACGCGAAGGGAAGGAAGAGAAGGGAATTGAAGGAAGGGGAGGATGGGGAAAAGAAAAGAAGGGAAGGAATGAGAAGAGAAGCGAAGGGAAGGGAATTGAAAGAAGGGGAGGAAGGGGAAAGAAGAAGAATAGAGAAGGGAAGGAAGGGAAAGAGAACGATGGGAAAGAATGAGAAGAGGAACGAAGGGAAGGAAAGGGAAGAGATGCGAAGGGAAGGACGGAGAAGAGGAAGGAAGAAAGGAGAAGAGGAAGGAAGAAAGGAGAAGAGGAAGGAAGAAAGGAGAAGAGAACGGAAGGAAAGGAAGGAGAAGAGCAGTAAAGGGAAGGAAGGAGAGGAGAAGGAAAGGGATTTCTCAGGGCTTTCATGGAAGGACGATTTAGGATGAGCAAAGGTTGTCGGACGGCATTTATATTTTTCTCGTTTACCAATAAATAAAACAACGAGAATGATCAGCTACATTTTTATTAATAGTGTCACTTATTGTATTGAAGTGTAATTGTTAGAAGCCCCAGAGAAACACAGGTAATTTACGATAATTGAAAGAATAACTCAAGATTCGTGGGCCCTGTGACCCTATACCCGCTAGTTGGCAACGCTGGAATATTCCTCATTTGCCGGCAGGTTACGTGGGAGAAACTCTAGGAAATATTTGCATGGACACTGGTTCTGCGGGATGCCTTCGCTGGGTATCTTTGTGGTCCTGTGTGTTAGGGCATCCATCTGTGTATTTCTTTACTTATCTTGTGTTTGTTTATCCCTTTGTTTATCCCTTCATTCACTGCTTTGATTGCTTTCTCGATTACCTTCCATTTGTTTTCTTTCTCTACGGCGTCCTTTTTTCCGTTTTTTTTTTTTTTTCTTTGTCTTCCCTGCCATGTGTGTTTTTCTTCAATGCATTGTTTTGTTTCTTTCCCTCTTTCACACTTAATTTCTTTGTTTTCCTTCTTTCTTTCTTTCCTCTTATTCAGAATTATGTTTATTCGTTTTTCTTTTATTTCGTTTTCTTTCTCTTCCTTAATTTTTTTTTCCTATAATTCCTTTTTTTGTTTTCCCTTCCCTTCCTTTCTTTCCTTCCTTTTTGCTTTCAATCTGTGTGTTTTACCGTGTTGTATATTTGCCTCGTTGTGATACACAGGAGCACTTACACTCGCGGGGCCCGTCTCCAAATTTAGTTTATCAAGTTCAACCTTGAATTCATGTGTGCTGGGAGGGGGGAGGGTTAATGTTTCATTCAGTGCAATAAAGAACGCACACACCTACTCCTGCCTTTCTGTCTTACAATTCTGGAGGCAGTCTGGTGTTGATGAGACGGTAGGGAAACGGAGTGAGGACACGGGAAAGGTCTTTGGTGGGCTTGTAGCAACCCCTCGCCTCCCTCCTAGCGCTGAGCAGTGAGCACTGAGCAGCCCACAGCCTCTCTTGCTCCCGTCGCCTCAACACCCAGCCAGTAGTCAGTAGGGATGGGCAGATACCGTTAATTTGAGTACCAGGAGTACCGGTAACGAAAACTCAGGTACCGTTAGTACCGGTACCAGTACCGGATCTTAATGACGTCTGATGAAATTCCTAATTAAATTTTCTGTAAAGAAAACTCTCTCTCTCTCTCTCTCTCTCTCTCTCTCTCTCTCTCTCTCTCTCTCTCTCTCTCTCTCTCTCTCTCTCTCTCTCTCTCTCTCTCTCTCTCTCTCTCTCTCTCTCTCTCTCTCTCTCTTTTCTTTCTTTCTTTATTTTTACATCTTACATATTGTAAATGAGTACATATATGTCGATGAGCGGGCAACGGCCCGCCGCTGGGGGGAGTGTCAGGGCCACCCTGGTGGCTGGTCGGGTCACATCACACACCCTACTCCCTACAGGGGGGAGTATAGCGGTGTGCGGTCAGCGTGGAGGAGGGGCGGTCTGCACCACCTCCAGGAATCGCGGTAGTGTCGTCTGGGCCCGCCGGAGCACAAGGGCGGCTCTCGCCTCCTCGTCCTGCGGGTCCTCGGTGGGCTGCTGTCTGAGCTGGGCCGTGGCGGGGCAGTACAGCAGGTAGTGGACCAGGGGGCGATGAGCGACGGCTTCGCAGTGCTCACACCGCCGGCCCGCGAAGTCGTTCCTCATCTCCTGGAGCGTGCGGTAGCCAAGCCGAAGGCGGTGCAGCGTCACCTGGTATCCAGCTCCCGGCCAGGGTGAAGTGACCGGTGGTCGGTGGCCCTGGCGTACCAGGCCCCCTGCCGCGAGTGCCGCTCAGCCTGCCTGTGTAGGTCCTCTGCGGAGCCGGCGGCAGCGCGTCTGGCCTGCACTTTAACCTGCTGCAGGCTGGGCAAGACATCGCTGGTTATGGCTGGTATGCTGGTGGCTGCACGGGCCGCCGCATCGGCTGCCTCGTTCCCACGCAGGCCTACGTGGCTGGGCACCCAGTTTAGTTTGACGTGCCGCCCCTGTGCGGCGATGCTCTGGGTGAGGCCCAGGATGGTGGTGACGAGCCGCACGTTGTCAGCCGGTGGACGCCATTGCTGCAGGACCTGCAGGGAGGAGCGGGAGTCGGTGTGCAGCACGACAGGCCCCTCCCGGTGCTGCAGGGCGTGCTCCAGGGCATGCTTGATGGCCAACAGCTCGGTTTGTAAGGTGGAGCAGTGATCTGATGTCCTCCACGACAGCGTCTCTCTGCCGGTGACAACCGCCGCGCCTGTCGCGCCTCTCTCTGGGTCGACTGAGCCGTCGGTGTAGTAGACGGCACAGCTCCCAGCGTTGGCCTGAGCCACCACCATGAGCGCGTGCTGCAGGAGTTCCCCCTGTGTGCACCGCGCCTTGCTGGCAGGCAGCTCTCTTATGATGATCTCGGCGGTGGGGGGCTGCCACGGAGGTGGCGCGACGTAGGTGGCGGCTGGACGGTCAGGCCCCTCCCGCCGCAGGTGGTCGAGATGGGGTAGGGGGCTGGCAGCCTCAGCCACCTTCAACAGCCAGGTCCTGCCGGTGAACAGGTCCCGCCTCTGTGGCAAGACTCTGCAGAGCGCCGCTCGTGCCACCGACTCCCTGTCTTTGTGGAGGGCCTTGGCCACTCGGCAGGCGATGATCTGCTGGACCCTGCTGGCCAGGGGCACGAGGCGGGTCTCGCTCTGCATTACACCGCTGCTGGCCCAGCCCGGCGCCCCGAGTATGGTCCTCGTGGCCTTGTTTTGGACTACTTCGATCCTCCTTTGTTGTGTGGGGGACAGCGCAATGAGGACAGGCGCACTGTAGTCAATGAGTGCCCGCACAGCCTGCACGTAGAACAGACGCAGGACTGGCAACGTGGCGCCTGCACGAGTTCTTGTCATGGCCCTCATAACGTTCAGCCTCGCTTGGGTCCTCTCCTTGTATGTGGCCTGCTTGATGAAGGACAGGCCCTTGTCGAGCCACACCCCCAGGTACTGGTAGGCGGGGGTCCAGGCCAGCCTGACGTCTTGTATGAAGAGTTGGGCGTCCGGGGGGGCGGCCTTGAACATCATGGCCCTAGACTTCTCAGCTGATACCTTGAACCCCAGTTCCCTGCACTTTTCGTCTGTCCTTTTCGCTGACAAGATCGAGGGCCTGCTGGGCCCTGGCGACCTTGTTGCCGGGACCGGTGACGACCAATACAAGGTCGTCGGCGTAGCTGAGAAGAGCGGTGCCCTCCCGGAACGGCAGGCTGACCAGCTGGTCCATCAGCATGTTGAAGAGGGAGGGACTGAGGATTCCGCCCTATGGTGTGTCGTTTTCCAGCTCCCGATAGGCGGAGCGCAGCCCCTGGAACCTGACTCTGGCGCGCCTGTGCTGGAGGTAGTCCTCAATCCAGGAGATGAGCCGTCCCTGGATGCCCTTGCGCACGAGCGCAACCAAGATAGCGTGAGCGCTGGCAAGCTCGAACGCCTTCTCCAGGTCCAGGAAGACAGCAACGGCAGGACGGTTGTCGACGAGGCTCAGGAGGGCCATGATGCTGTCAGAAGTGCCCACTCCTCTGGTGAAGCCAAATACGTGCGGGTGCACGGGCCCCAGGCGCCACTGCAGTCGAGTGAGTATCATCCTCTCAGCAGTCTTGTCCGTGCAGCTCATCAGAGAGATAGGACGAGGCTTGGTGGGCTCCCTGGGCTTGGGTATGGGCTGGATGTCCGCCTTCTTCCACGCGACGGGAAGGCGGCCTTCCCGCCAGGAGTGGTTGATGAGGGCCAGTACTGCCTCATCTCCGGCAGGCCCGACCTGAGCCAGCAAGGAGTACGTGATGCCGTCGGCGCCAGCCGCAGTGTCTCGTCCCTTCCTGGCCTGCACCAGCTCGTGGCGAGTGAAGGGTTGGTCGCTGACGTCCTGTCTGCCCCGCGCCGCCGTGACGGCAGCCACGCGCCCCGGCCTGAGGTCGGCCTGAAGCCGACGCACTTGCGCTGGAAGCTGCACGCTGGAGCCCCGCGAGACGAACATGTCCACCAGCCTCTCAGCTTCCTGCTGTGGCTGGGGGTGTGCGGGAGGTCTACTCGGTCTCTTTCCGGAGGCAGTGTTGATCTTGGCCCAAAGGTCGCCCAGGCTGGTGTGCTGATTGAAGCTGGCGCACCACTTGAGCCATTTCGCCTCTTTAACGCGCCATGTAACGCAGCGGGCGTGCTGCACCACCTCCCGTAGCAGCTCAAGGTTGGTGAGGGTCGGCCGCCTCCGGTAGAGTTTTCGGTGGATGTTGACAAGGTGGTGCTGCTCCCGGACCTTTTCGTTGAAGAACCACCAATCCCTTCGGTAGCGGTAACCGGGGGCCTTCCTAGGGATTGCTGCCTCCGCTGCCCTCTCGACGGCCGCCGTGAAGTCTCGTTCACGATGGTCCAAGTCATCCGCCGGCTCATACGTGCCCCACCAGTGGCTGAGGGCGTCCCGGAACTTGACCCAGTCCGCTTTTTTAACGTCCCACCGGGGATGGGGAAGAGGCAGTGGCGGCAGGCGCACTCTCAGGGTGGTGGAGAGAGCGTAGTGGTCGCTGGTCAGCGTGGGGTGAACCCGCCATGATGAGCCTGTTGCCAGGGCACGAGAGACCAGCGTCAGGTCTAACCTGCCCCCGCGGACGTGGGTGTCCTCTCCGTTGTTGAGGAGCACTACTTCAGGAAGGTCCTCCAGCACGGCTGCCAGGTGTCGACCCGCGGGGTTCGGGCGGGAGACGGACTGCAGTATCGGGTGGTGGGCGTTGAAGTCACCGGCCACAAGCATGTTGACGTGGGTAGCAAGTGACAGCACCTCACCAGCCTCGACAATTTATCTCCTCGCGTGTTGAGAGAATGTAGTCAACAGCTAGAATTACCCATAACATTAATATTCAACAAGTCATTAGCACAGGCCAGTGTGCCTCTCGAGTGGAAAAAGGCCAATATTACCCCGATCTTTAAAAAAGGAGATAAAAAACAAGCCAGTAATTATCGTCCTATCAGCCTTATGTCTGTCCTAATTAAACTATTCGAAAAAATGATCAGGGATAAAATGATCCCTTTCCTTGCAACAAATGATTTGATAACTGATAGTCAGCACGGATTTCGTAGTAATCGGTCTTGCCTTACCAACCTATTAACTTTTTTCAGCGATGTTTATTCATGTTGGGACGCCCGAAGCCCATATGACGTAATTTACCTAGATTTTCAGAAAGCGTTTGATAAAGTTCCTCACGTTAAACTTATTTCTAAACTGCGTTCCCACGGTATTAACGACCATCTATGTGCGTGAATTCATGACTGGCTCACCGACAGAGAACAGCGTGTAGTTCTTAATGGTGAAGCATCGGATTGGCAACCCGTCACCAGTGGAGTGCCCCAAGGTTCGGTCCTGGGGCCAACACTATTCATAATTTACATGAACGACTTAGAAACTGATATTCTGTCAAAAGTAGCCAAATTCGCCGACGACACCAAATTAGGAGGTACGGTAATGAATAGTGAAAGTTGCGAAAAGATTCAATCAGACTTAATAAGACTTGCCGACTGGAGCGAAAAATGGCAAATGAGTTTTAACGTAGATAAATGTAAAGTAATGCACATAGGTGAAAAAAATCCTAACTTTAAATATCAGATTCAAGGACATGAGCTCAGCGAAGTAAAACAAGAAAAGGATCTTGGTGTCATTATCAGTAACACTCTTAAAATGAGTGATCAATGTTCTGCAGCGAGTAAAAAAGCCAATATGATGTTGGGATTAATCTCAAGAAACTTTGATTATAAATCACCCGAACTTTTGAAGAGATTATATTTAGCATTTGTAAGACCACACCTAGAATACGCCGTTCAGTTCTGGTCACCGAACTATATCAAAGATCAAGTTTTGCTAGAAAGGATACAGCGACGAGCAACCAAACAAATTCCAGCGCTCCGAAACTTGCCATATGACGAGCGTTTAAAGCGTTTAGATATGTTTTCCCTAAAAAAGCGAAGGATAAGAGGGGACTTAATTGAAGTGTTCAAAATCCTTAATGGATTCGACAATATTAACCCAAATAGTCTATTTCAGAGAGACACCAACACAATAACACGCAGCAACGGTATGAAGTTAAAGGGAAACCGATGTAACACATTGGCGCCCAGAAGTTATTTCAATAATAGAGTCGTCGATCACTGGAATAGACTCCCACCGTCAGTTGTTAGCGCACAGAGTATCAATAGCTTCAAGTCTTCATTGGATAAGTACTTCAGGGATATAAGATTATACTGACCCTTCTTCGTATGTTTTCAGACAGATTGCAGCAAGACGTCAACCTAAATTCATATTATTCTCCCCCACAACCTAGATTGCAAGTAGTGTAAGTTAACAATAGAGTAAAGCAACAGTTAATGTCCGCATGACAGGTGGAGTGAGGTGTGGGTGCAGTAAGGTGACAGGTTACTGGTGCCGTGCCTAGTACCGCCGGTAAAACGAGGATCAAGCCTCCACCTGTGCCCCTGAAACTACACCTCACCCATCGTGAGTATTAGGGGGGATCCTGAGGCTGCCCTGTGTAGGCCACTCGTCCTCTTCCATTCTCCTTGTGTTTCTGTGTTCTTATGTTCTTATGTAATGAAGTAATTTTCCCCCACAGCTTAGGTTACCAGTAGTGTAAGTTAAGGGTAGTAATTTCCTCTTATTTCTCTCTTTACTGTAAAATTTCCATGTCCCTTTCTTCCTTAAAGGTACAGGGTGTTCTCTTATAACTATTTCCTGCCGGCACGTTGCCGGAGGGAAAGGTGGGTGGGGAGGAGCCTTCATCTTTTCTGTCCTGTCCTACCACACGTAGATTACTAATAGTAGTGGTAGTAAACAGACACCCTCGCCATAGACCGATAGGTCTTCTGGTGTCTGTTCTTCCTATGTATTCCTATGTATTCCAGTTGCTTCCCCGGGCCGCTGTAGATGTTGTAGATGGCCACCTCGAGTCGTGGAAGCTGCAGTTGCACAGCAACAACGTCTACGCCCTCACCGCAACTCACTGGGTCCGTGATCCTATGGTGCGGAATGCTGCTGCGCACGATCACCATGCAGCCGCGTCTTCCTCCCGCCCCGCACTGGAGAGAGTGTACAGCGTAGCCCGCCAGCCTCCACTCAAAGTGTGCTGGCACCAGTGTTTCTTGCAGGAGCACCAAGTCAAGGTCCTCCTCCACAATGGCCTGGAGAATCTCAGACCTTTTGTTGCGCAGCCCATGCACGTTCCACTGGAGCACCAGGAGGCTGTCGAGCTGTGTGTAGTTCCTGTGGTTACGCTCTTCCATCGTCAGCGGAGTCGTGGTTGCTGCTTACGGAGCTGGCGGGTGAGATGGTGAGTTCTGCGTCGGCTCTGAAGGCGTCCATCATCTCCTGCCTGATGACGTCCTCGAGCTCCCCCGTGCCGGCGGGGAGGCCGGTCATCTCACCCAGGATTCGCCTCATAACCCGCGCCATAGCGCAGGCCATCCTCTCTAGGACTTCTCCGGAAACGCCAGGCACCATCCACCGCGACGATTGGTCAGGAGACGGGAACGGGGTTGGGGCAGGTCTCTGCTCTGCGGGCGTGGCCATGGCCATGACATTCGTGGCCGGGGCGAGGGCAAGAGCTCCGTTCACTTCAGGCTGCGACGAGTGGGCGGAAGACGAGTATGGGGCCGGCGCCGGCCCTGCGGGCGCGGACAGGGCGGCAGGAGCCTGTGCTACCGGCTGTCTCTCTCTCTCTCTCTCTCTCTCTCTCTCTCTCTCTCTCTCTCTCTCTCTCTCTCTCTCTCTTTTTTTTTTTTTTTATATTTAAACGTGTTCAGTACATTAGTACATGGCAGTATTATTTGTCTCTCTCTCTCTCTCTCTCTCTCTCTCTCTCTCTCTCTCTCTCTCTCTCTCTCTCTCTCTCTCTCTCTCTCTCTCTCTCTCTCTCTCTCTCTCTCTCTCTCTCTCTCTCTCTCTCTCTCTCTCTCTCTCTCTCTCTCTCTCTCTCTCTCTCTCTCTCTCTCTCTCTCTCTCTCTCTCTCTCTCTCTCTCTCTCTCTCTCTCTCTCTCTCTCTCTCTCTCTCTCTCTCTCTCTCTCTCTCTCTCTCTCTCTCTCTCTCTCTCTCTCTCTCTCTCTCTCTCTCTCTCTCTCTTCGTTTCACGAATGTAGACAGATCAAAATTGTTTATGACTGATGACACTTTGCGAACGAGGAACAATGGCATAAAATTCAAATGTAGACAAGTAAATTCAGACTGTACCAAATTTTTTCTTAACCAATTGGTGAAGAAAAAATTTGGTGCAGTCTGAATTTACTTGTCTACAACGTAAACGTTGTAGTGCGGGAATGGGATAAGCTCCCACCTTCGATCAGTGGTCCAGTGATTGACTCCTTCAAAAACAAGCTCGACCGTCACTTTCTGGAACTTAATATTAACTAGAGTTGAAATGCAATGTTTTGGAGCCATCTAATTAATTTAGAATCAATTATAGGTTTAAGGACAGACCACCTAGTCTGGACCATGGGGTCTGTGTGGTCGGATTTTCTATGTAAATCTATGTAAATCTCTCTCTCTCTCTCTCTCTCTCTCTCTCTCTCTCTCTCTCTCTCTCTCTCTCTCTCTCTCTCTCTCTCTCTCTCTCTCTCTCTCTCTCTCTCTCTCTCTCTCCACTGAATGAAGTGAATGTTTAATTTTTCCATAGAAATTAGCATATATGAAGTTACTATGGATGGACTCATATAGTCTAATAACGCTAACAGTATATATATATATATATATATATATATATATATATATATATATATATATATATATATATATATATATATATATATATATATATATATATATATATATATATTTTTTTATATATATATATTAGCAAAACTTTAAAAAAGAATCGGACATGTATTATCTAATAGATAAGTTGATAAAATAATGGTGCCGAACGGGAGGATATGGCAACATTAGGCAGGACAAAATGGCGGGAAGACGGACATGCAGCGACTCGCACAGCCAGGCCCAACACCACACAGCCAAGCATGGCGGGTGAGCGTGTCCCTATAAGCGCCGGCACTGGGAACCCAAACTGTACTGATGGTCCCGTTAGTCTTCCGACACTTTGAGCGAGGCCCAGTACCGATTTGTAATGATTCCACTCGGCACCTGGTCCCGGGACCGGGTTCCGAGTGGAATCATTACAAATCGGTACTGCTCAGTGCCGAGTGCTCTTATGACACCATCGGTACTGGGCCTCGCTCAAAGTGTCGGAAGACTAACGGAACCATCAGGGCCTAAATCCAAGAAGCGTAAGCGATCTCGCTAACTGAGATACTGATGTAAACATTCGTTAATGGCATCAAGAAGCTAAACTATGACGTCACAGGGTGGTTAACTTAACGAGAGCCCCAGACCCTTCGTAAACGTAGCGAAGTTCATCATGATAAACTTATTTATGATTCTTTAGCATTAGATATAGGTTTTAGAGTACACAGAGCAAATTTAATTATAAAAGGATGATCTGTACACACTGCACACGACTAAAATATCAACATAAACGCTGCCTCGCTGCTGCTTACCTCCACCCCGGCCCGTGCCCCGGCCCCCACCCCGGTATAGAAAGTGTCACTCACAAGAAAATCTGGCATATCTAAGCACCATTGCCAGATTGTCGTACTCAGAGCATCGTATTTACCGGTTTCTGACCCTTAACTATTGCCCAGGGGCGGAATCCACAAAGGCTTAGTGCGTAGTTTTGAAAACATCGAGATTCACAAAGCTCGCGCGGTAATAACTACCAACTAATCGATGACGTCACGGGTTAGCGCGCGGATTTACAAACGTTTACCGCGCTCTGTGTGACGCTAAATTTGTTGTTAAATAACTACTGCCTTGGGAGTGTAGTAAACGCTAACAATATTATCATATTTACGTATAAATGCTTATTAATCGCGTTTTTCAACTTGAAATATAACTTTGCGAGTAGAGGAAGCCCATTTCTTTATAAAATGATGCGATATACACCCTTTGAGAGGTATATGATAAGTGTGGGCGGTATGGCAACACCCGGCCGGGGGATTGCCAGACCTCCCTCCTCCTTCATCTTCCTACCACCTCATCCATTCATCCATCCATCTCTAGATTTGTCCCTCCGTGGAGGGACCATGGACCTTTGTCGGGTGACAGCTAACCCATGAGTTGGGCTGCAGGTATGGCAAGACAGTCTTAATTTTCCCTCGTTCCTTCCTTCCGTCCTTCTTTCTGTCTGCCTCGATATCTGTCCCATATTTTTATTTGCTTTCTTCCTGCCTCAATCTCCTCCATATCTTCTTTTTCTTCATCTTAAGCATGTTCGTAGGTAACAAGACATCGAACAGCAGAGTTACCTTGACGTAAATGTGCAGCAAACAACGAAATAATTAAATTCATAGATAACGATTTAGTACAGTTTGCCTTAGAAGGAAGAAAAAATGGGAAAAGAGAATGGGTTTCTTGAACCAGCAGCTGGAGGGGGCTCCCTAGGATTGGCTGACGGTTCTGTAAGCGTGCTTGCGATTCGCTGCAAGGCCAATAACGTCATCAACCAATCAGCGGCCTCGCTGACTTCTACCATCTAAGGTTTGCTTCGTGAATCTGACGCTAACGTCGGTGGCTTAATCAATAGTGTGTAGTTATGTTAGTTCGTAGTTATTGAGTATGTTTGTGAATTCGGGCCCAGAAGCACTAATAATCAATCATTATGACTATAACAATATATGAATCCAGTTATCGGGGCCCAGGATAGAGTTTTCGTGTCGGAAATCGGGAACCATAAGAGGCTGAGGACGACTTGCTGCCAGCTATAGGCTGCTGCTTCTCCCGTTATACCCCGTAGTCATGTTCCCCGATGATGACTGCCTCTCTTCTCCACCTCCTCAACCATTGTCAGCAGCTCAGACTCACTGAACCTCGGCCGCCGCATTTTCCTCAGTGGTTCAACCTTTTTCTGGGTAAAAGTACTTTCCTGCCGTGTGTAAGGTGAGGGTTATCGTACTCAGAGCATAGTATTTACCAGTTTCTAACGCCTAAGTTGCCTAACTATTGCCAAGAAACATCAGGATCTAACTCTTTTAACGATAACTATAAATGAGTTTCGTTATTGCAGCCCAGAAGACCGTTTTGGGGTAGGAAGTTGGAAATATAAGCGGCTGAGTACGACAATCTGGCAACGTTGGCCGCCACAGCTGAGGAATGCAGCCGTATGATTGGCTGAAAATTTTTCAAAGACTTGCTGTGATTGGCTGTCGAGTCTGATGACATCATCGTGGCGCTTACCCAATCAGTTGGCTTTCTGCAGTAGCGAAGCCCGAGCGATATCGTTAAGTCTCCTCTTTGGATCTGAATTTAGCGATGTCGTCCGGGCAAACGTTCGGTAACGATACCGATGTCGGTAAGCAGCCTTCTCTTTGGATCCGGGCCCAGTACGGTTTGGGTTCCCAGTGCCGGCGCTTATAGGGACACGCTCGCCCGCCATGCTTGGCTGTGTGGTGTTGGGCTGGCTGTGCGAGTCGCTGCATGTCCGTCTTCCCGCCATTTTGTCCTGCCTGATGTTTCCATCCTCCCGTTCGGCTCCATTATTTTATTAACTTATCTATTAGATAATTTTTCATGTCCGATTTTTTTTATAGTTTTGCTAATAAATAAAAAAAAAAATATATATATATATATATATATATATATATATATATATATATATATATATATATATATAGATATATATATATATATATATATATATACTGTTAACGTTATTAGACTATGAGTCCATCAATGGTAACTATATAAATGCTAATTTCTATCGAAAAATAAATATTCACTTCATTCAGTGGAGAGAGAGAGAGAGAGAGAGAGAGAGAGAGAGAGAGAGAGAGAGAGAGAGAGAGAGAGAGAGAGATCCACTCAGGCACTCAGTCTCAGCCTCCCGCGTGTACGGAAGAAATGAGGGACACCATGAGCGACTGGCTAGTATTGGTACCGGTACTGGTACCGGTACCTGCCCACCCCTAGGCCAGTTAGTGCAATGTTGCCAGATTCCCAGAAAAATCTGGATTTTTCCAGAGTTTTGGGTTTCATCCAGATTTCCAGACCCTTTCATGAAATTCCCAGATTTTCTTTGAATTCAGCAAAAATTTTATCCGCATTTCCAGAATTGAGAGAGAGAGAGAGAGAGAGAGAGAGAGAGAGAGAGAGAGAGAGAGAGAGAGAGAGAGAGAGATATGCTACATGTTTTTGTCCGGAGAGCAGGGTTGCCATTTGGTATTTTTCAATACCAAATTAGGGTAAATTTGGTATTGAAAAATTCGTTTGGTATTGAAGCACCGTTTTAGACTTAAATTTGGAAGTGAAACGAAATAAATTTGGTATTGAACTAAAAACAAGAATAAAAAATAGTGTGTGCGATAGACACACACACGGCCCGGTAGCTCAGTGGATAGAGCGTCTGCCTCACAACCAGAAGGACCGGGCTTCGATTCCCCGGCCGGGTGAAGATAAGTTGGGTTTATCTTCTTTCGCGTGTAGCCCCTGTTCACTAAAGCAGTGAGTAGGTACGCGACGTCAGGCAAGGAGTTGTGACCTCGTTGTCGCGGTGTGTTGAGTGTGAGTGGTCGTACCCAAAGATCGGTACAATGAGCTCTGTGCTTCTCCGAAGGGGAACGGCTGGCTGTCTCGAGAGAGACCCGCAGCAGACCAAGAGGTGAATTACACACACAAAAAAAAAAAAATGTCCACAGACACTACAACCTACTCAGTAACAAATTAGTGATTTAATGTTTATAGTATTTTCAAGTCTTAGTCGGAACATTGGGGCTGAATTTTTACCTGAGCTGCATCATTCTATTTTCAACGTCACCCTGCAGACCAGGGACACCAGGACTAGTATTAAAAGACAACGAGTAAATAGTTATTAGTTACGGCCGCGCCCCCCAGGTAGCGATCCCCAACAACTTTTTTTTTTCCTTCCAGGCCGTCCCTGCCCTATTCCTCCCCCTCTCATACCCTCTGGTTTCCACGATTCTTGTATACAAAACTTTCCTAAGTGCCACACAATAGGATTCATCATTTCCTCGGACACTTTCCGTTCAACTTAAGAATATCCAGATTTTTCGTGGAATTTCCAGATTTTTTAAGCCCAGATTCCCAGACAAATAGTAAAGACCATCTGGCAACACTGCCAGTGTCTCGCCTCCCTCCCAGTGGTGAGTAGCCCACAGCCTCTCTCTTGCTCCCTTCGCCTCAGCACCCAGCCAGTCAGTGTCTCGCCTCCCTCCCGGCGCTGAGCAGCCCACAGCCTCTCTCTTGCTCCCTTCGCCTCAGCACCCAGCCAGTCAGTGTCTCGCCTCCCTCCCGGCGCTGAGCAGCCCACAGCCTCTCTCTTGCTCCCTTCGCCTCAGCACCCAGCCAGTCAGTGTCTCGCCTCCCTCCCGGCGCTGAGCAGCCCACAGCCTCTCTCTTGCTCCCGTCGCCTCAGCACCCAGCCAGCCAGCGCCTTCCCTCCCTCCCGGCGCTGAACAGCCCACAGCCCACGCTCCGTGTTCCTCCCCGCCTCCAGGATGGGTCGCTGGCCTCGTGGTGGTCTGCGGTGTGTGGCAGCGGTGGTGGTGGTGGTGGTGTTCATGCAAGTCCTGCCCGCCACGTCTGCTCCTGCCCCTGCCGGTGAGTGAAACACAGACCGACGGACGACAGGCTGACAGTGACAGGCGCAGGAACTAGCAAGAACCCGCGTACTGCCATGGTGGAGAGAGAAACAGGCTGACTGACAGAAAGACAGACTTTTATATTATTATTATTATTATTATTATTATTATTATTATTATTATTATTATTATTATTATTATTATTATTATTATTATTATTATTATTTGTGGTGGTTGTTGTTGTGGGGGGGGGTGGGGGTGGTGGTGGTGGTGGTGTTGAACAAATTTTGTTGTGATCGTGATGTTTTCAAGAGACCCAAGACGGTTTGGACCACGGTAACTCCGGCGTACACGGCGGCGGCGGCGGATTCGACGCCGGCAGCGGGTTCGTCGGAGTCTTTAATGGCCAGGAGGCCAAAAAACCAAGCTCTGTGAGTGTTTCTTATGTGTGTGTGTGTGTGTGTGTGTGTGTGTGTGTGTGTGTAATAGAGAGAGAGAGAGAATTGTTTTTGTTATGCAAACAATTATTACATCTTTAATTTAATTCTCTCTCTCTCTCTCTCTCTCTCTCTCTCTCTCTCTCTCTCTCTCTCTCTCTCTCTCTCTCTCTCTCTCTCTCTCTCTCTCTCTCTCTCTCCCCGTAATCTAACAGGGAGCCCTCTTCAGCAAAGGAGTCGGGGCAGATGTTGTGGCATTCCGATTCCCTCATCACTACGGCTTCCATGGCTTCGACGGCTTCAACGGTTACAACGGCTATTTCGGCTACGGCAATGATAGGAACCATAACAACGGCGGCTTCGGTAACAACGGTGGCTTCGGTAACAACGGCGGCTTCGGTAACAACGGCGGCTTCGATAACAACGGCGGCTTCGGTAACAACGGCGGCTTCGGTAACAACGGTGGCTTCGGTAACAACGGCGGCTTCGGTAACAACCGCGGCTTCGGTAACAACCGCGGCTAAGGTAACAACGGTGGCTTCGGTAACAACGGTGGCTTCGGTAACAACCACGGCTTCGGTAACAACGACGGCTTCGGTAACAACGGTGGCTTCGGTAACAACGACGGCTTCGGTAACAACGGTGGCTTCGGTAACAACGACGGCTTCGGTAACAACGACGGCTTCGGTAACAACGGCGGCCACCGAGACTTCCGCAACTCCGGCTGTCAGTTTGCATGTCAATGGCTGTGATTGCTACATCGGCTACGGTAGCTACGATAACAACGACGTCCACGTGACATTGGTGGCCTCGGTAACTTCGATCGGCTGTCGGTGGAGACGTTGCTGGCTCAGGTCAAGATCTAAAGGAAGAGATTATTTAGATCTTGGCTCAGGCCAGTCCGTCCATGGCAACAAATGATATGGCTTAATTTTATGTTTGTTTTTTGTGTTTCTTTGTATGTCTTGTAATACGTTAATGTTTTTCAATGCAATAAAGAACGTACACCTACTCCTGCCTCTTTGTCTTTGAGTTCTGGGGGCATTTGAAGGCCAGAGCAGAAACAGGAAAAAGATCAGACCAGGCCGGAGCGGTGCCTTATGCCCCCCTCCTGAAGGCGTTCATGTAGGGAGGAGGAAACACAGGCGAAGGAAGGCTGCTCCATAGGCGGCCAGTGAAGGGGATGAGAGACTGGAGATACTGGCTAAAGCCCCGTTCACACTGTGCCGACTCTGGGCCACGACAACCCAGCGACTTTTCCATTTGACAAGTAGGTTCCCACGCTCCAAGAAGGGGGCCGTGCCCAAAGATCCGTGAATATGTATAATTCCAGTCTCAATACGGGGAGGCTACTGGCTGGGGACCGCGAGTCCAGCACGTGATCACACACTCACACAGCATAGCAGCAACACCATTAGGTACAAAGGAGTGAAATAATATGCATGTCATATGACGGTGTCTGCGTTCGAGAGATGTTATTTTCTACGACCGCGTAAGAAAGCATTGCGTTTAGAAGGTAAGCTCAAGTAGAAAATGCAACGTACAGCTATTTATCTATTTTCGAATCTTGAAAGAAAACTGTGGAGCGATAAACTTAATTATCACAGACTTTTTAGTGCCATCTATATGATTATTTTTTTTATGTTTAAAGATATTGTCCCTCCGCGGAGGGACCGTGGGCCTTTGTCGGGTGACTGCCCATGGGGCGACAGACCGACAGACTCAGACACATGGCAGAGCTGCCTTTTAGCCTATATTTCTCTTCTTTTCTATCGCTGCAGAGTCCGTAAAAAAGACTGATATGTAAGTTATTCTGGACTTGGCTTGATCGATGTATAACAGTGGTTCCCAAACTTGGGGCCATGGCCCCCTGGGGGGCCATATAACAAAATGCAGGGGGCCATATTCTGAGGCTATGTACAGATAACACCAAAGGAGTTTAGCGGGTAGGCAGCTAGTGGAGGGAACTTACAGGTTCAGTTTGTGCAATGTCTTGCTGCCAGGCACGTGAGTAATGCGTCCCTTTTTTGTGTGTGTAATTACCTTATTTTATATGATTCTGTGTTCTTGACATAAAACAAGACATGGAGATGTTTTAGGGTAGTAGATAATTTCAACTCAACATAGTTTTAAGGCTTCCTAAGCTATGGATTCTGTATGATAACCTGGTCTTGATTCTTGAGTATTAGCAAGGATGTTCAAATTACTCAGAGTTATCCACACATTCACAGTTGCAACATTGATCACCGTGTTTTTTTTTTTTGTTTTGTTTTTTGTTTTGTTTTTTCATCTTCGCCTGTGGCGATAGGTTGATAGGTGGTCTTCTGGACAGCATGTGGATAGTTTTAAGCCACTCGGCGGCGGCTGAAAAATCCCAGCTTGGTGGCACCGGGCGGGGATTGAACTCGCATCGTCCTGAACGCGGCGCCGTCATGCTGTCGACTCAGCCACCGCCTCTCCATATAATCAATTTGACCCCACCTGTGAATACTGATGGTTGGCGGGGGGGGGCCATGGACAACGATCATGTATGAAAAGTGGGTAACTACCAGAAAAAGTTTGGGAACCACTGATGTATAAATATGGCTCTAATAAGATTTTGGTGGTAAGAGAGTCGGGCAGGACACGTAGCAATGGGTTTCAGTTGGATAAATTAATTGATTCAACAAGGACATTGGCAAGAATTGGTTCACCGAGAGTGGTGGATGAGTGGAACAGGCCTGGCAATCATGTGGTGAGTAACGTGCCAACACGACAGATACATTCGAGAAGGGGTTAGCTAACTTTATGGAGAGCGGTGTTTAAGGTGGGGTTAGCTATAAAGGAGCTGCCTTCCGTAACCTTAGCGGCCTCTTGCTGACTCCTCGCGTTCTTATGTTTTTCTTCGTCTTCTCCTTTTACTTACTGTTGTTTTTGTTGTTCCTTTTCTATTGCCTCCTCTTCTTCCCTCCTTCCTTCCGTCCATCTTTCTTTCCTTCCCTCCTTCCTTTCTCACTTCAATTTTTCCTTCCCTCCTTATTTTCTTCCTACCTATTTCATTCATTCATTCATTCACTCCTTCCTACCTCTCTGTCTGCCTGTCTAACTGTCTGTCTGTCTGTGTCTATTTATTTACCTTCCTTTTTTGTCTGTATTTGTCTGTCTGTCTTTCTGTCTGTCTGTCGGTCTATGTCTGTCTGTCTCTTAATGTTACTTGAGACGTGGTCGTTGTTGCAGTGTGAGTTTGTTCGTTTGTTTTGCTTTTGTTGTTGTTGTTGTTTACGAGAAACATAATATAGGAATGAGGAGGAGGAGGAGGAAAGAGAGGAAAAGGAAAGACAGAAAGAGGAAAATAAACAAGAAAAGGGAGAGAAAGAAGGAAGTCTAATGAAGAAGAAAAGAAATACAAGGAGGATTAGAAAGAGGAGGAGAAGGAGAAGGAGGAAGAGGTTTGAGGACGAGAAGTGGAGCAAGAAAGATGTAGAAGAGAGAAGAGGAGGAGGAGGAGGAGAAGGAGAAATGCAAGAAATATGAAGAAGAGAGAAGAGGAGGAGGAGGAGGAGGAGGTTTAAGGACGAGAAGTGGAGCAAGAAAGATGTAGAAGAGAGAAGAGGAGGAGGAGGAGGAGGAGGAGGTTTAAGGACGAGAAGTGGAGCAAGAAAGATGTAGAAGAGAGAAGAGGAGGAGGAGGAGGAGAAATGCAAGAAATATGAAGAAGAGAGAAGAGGAGGAGGAGGAGGAGGAGGTTTAAGGACGAGAAGTGGAGCAAGAAAGATGTAGAAGAGAGAAGAGGAGGAGGAGGAGGAGAAGGAGAAATGCAAGAAATATGAAGAAGAGGGAAGAGGAGGAGGAGGAGGAGGAGGAGGTTTAAGGACGAGAAGTGGAGCAAGAAAGATGTAGAAGAGAGAAGAGGAGGAGGAGGAGAAAGCAAGAAAAATGAAGAAGAGAGAAGAGGAGGAGGAGGAGGAAAACGAGAAGCAAAAAGATGAAGTAAAAAGAAGTGGAAAAGGAAGATAAAGAGAAGAAAGAGGACGAGTAAAGGGAGAAAAAAAGGAGGAGGATAAAGAAGAAGAGGAGGAGGAGGAGGAGGAGGAGATAACAGATTAACAGAAAAAAGTTAAGCCTCTCTTTTTGTTGTATTAATAACGTTCTCTCTCTCTCTCTCTCTCTCTCTCTCTCTCTCTCTCTCTCTCTCTCTCTCTCTCTCTCTCTCTCTCTCTCTCAGGTGAGTCAGGAATCTTCTTACATCCTCCTCCTACTCCTCCTCCCTTCCCTTTCCTTCTCTTTCTCTTCCTGCTCCCTCTTCTTCACCTCCTCCTCCTCCTCCTCCTCCTCCTACTCCTCCTCCCTTCCCTTTCCTTCTCTTTCTCTTCCTGCTCCCTCTTCTTCACCTCCTCCTCCTCCTCCTCCTCCTTCTCCTTCTCCTTCCTTCCCTTTTCTTCTCTTTCTCTTCCTGCTCCCTCTTCTTCACCTCCCCCCTTCTCTCTTTCTCTTTCTCTTCCCATTATCCTCTCTCTCCCTCTCTCCCCCTCCCTCTCCCTCTCCTCCTCCCCCTCTTCCTTCCTCTTGCTCTCCCTCCCTCGAGCTAGGTTACACACACACACACACACACACACACATACACACACACCAGTTGTCAGTCCGCGTCGCTGTCACACACACATCAGACGTTCCTGTGTGCGTGTGTGCGTTTGTGTGTGTGTACGTCTACCTGTGTGTGTATTCACCTGTGTGTGCGTTTGCAGGTGTGTGTACGGACATCTTTGTGTTCGTAATTATTGCTGTACTGGAGCCCTGAAGGTGTATGTGCGTGTGTGTGTACCGTGGTGGTGGTAGTGGTGGTGTGGTGGTGGTGGTGGTGGTGGTGGTGTGGTTGTAGTGGTGGTGGTGGTGGTGGTGTGGTTGTAGTGGTGGTGGTGGTGGTGGTGGTGTTGACAGACAAATAGACCGACTGACTGACTGGCTAACTGGCTAAATGACAGACGTACATACTATTAAGGAGACAGACAGACAGACAGAAAGACCCAGAGAGACAGACAGACAGACAGAAAAACTACCTTATTAACTGGTTAGCTTACAGACAGACAGACAGACAGACAGATGAATAGACTAGTAAACAGAATCCATACACAAAAAAATAAACATACATACAAACAGACTGACAGAAAGGCAGACAAACAGACAGAACAGACAGACAAACACACGAACAAACACAAAGAAACACACAAAAAAATGTATACAGGCAGACAGGCGGATAGAAACAAACAGACAGATAGACAGACAGATAGACAGACATATACAAAATCATAATACACTTGGAGAAACAGGAGGTTGAGCACAAACAAACAAACAAACAAACACAAACTCATCCTCACTTTAAAAACTTGTTGTGTATATCAAAATTATTATTATTATTATCATTATTATTATTATTATTATTATCATTATTATTATTATTATTATTATTATTATTATTATTATTATTATTATTATTATTATTATTATTATTATTATTATTATTATTATTATTATTATTATTATTATTATTATTATTATTATTATCATCGCCATCATTGTTTTTGTTATTATCATTATCATTATTGTTATTATTGTTGTTGTTATTATTATTATTTCATCGGGTAAAGGAGAGGAAGAAGAAGAAGGGGGGGGGGGGTAAGGTGGAGGAGGAGAGAGAATAAATTTGAAGAGGAGGAAAAGAAGAAAGGGAAGGAAAAAAATAGAAGGGAAAGAAAAATAAGAAGAAAAAGGAGCATAAAGAAAGGAAAGAGAAAAAGGAGTAAATGAAGAAACAAGAAGAAAGTGAAGGGAGGAAATGTAAGACGAGAAATGGAGGAGAGAAAAAGAAAAAGAAAACAAAAAGAAAACGAAGAAAGAAACCCAAAAAAGAAGAAAGAAACCAAAACAGAAGGAAGGGAAGAAAGAAGAAAGATAGAAAACGGAGAAGATGGATAAAACGAAAGGAAGAAATGCATAAGTACGAAGAAGGGAAGAACGAAAATATGAAGAGGAAGGAAAGAAGAAAGGAGAATGACAGATGAAAAGAGAGAGAGTAGGTGGGAGAGGAGAGAGAGAAGAGAGAGGAGAGAGTAAGGGAGAAGAAAAACACTGAATGGAAGGAAGGGGAAGGGTTGGGGAGGAAAAGGTAAATGGGGGGGGCGATATAGGAAGGAAGGGGAAGGGTTGGGGAGGGAAAGGTAAATCGGGGGGTGAGATAGGAAGAAAGGGGAAGGGAAAAGGTGATGAATAGGAGTGTAGAGGGAAGGGGTGGTGATGGGTGAAGGGAGGAAGAGGAGAATGGGAAGGGAGGGGGAAGAAAGAAGAAGGGAAAGAAGAAAATGAGAGGAGAAAGGAAGGGAGGGATAAAGAAGTGATGGGAAGGATAATATGTACACACACACACACACACACATACACACACACACACACACACACACATACATTTTCTTAAGATGGTCTACTAAGCCATACAAGTGCGCGCGTGTGTGTGTGTGTGTGTGTGTGTGTGTGTTGTTACTGTTGTTGTTGTTGTTATTACTGTTTATTGTCTTCCTTCTTTTCTTTTAACTTAATTTATCAGTTGGAGAGACACTGAAAGAAGAAAAAAAATCATATAACACCTCGTATATCCACACGCATAGAAAATAACATAAAGGAAAAAATACAAGAGTTACCGATAAAACGAATGAAAGAAAACGGAGCAAAGTATATTCGCACTCAAAGAAAATGGGAGCCGTTTGCACCTTCCCTTTGTTGTTCTTCCCCTACACGTCTTTATCAAATTATGCTCTTAGTGGAGGAGGAGGAGGAGGAAGAGGAAGAGGAAGAGGAGGAGGAGGAGCAAAGGGGTGAAGGGAAAAAGAATTGTAGGTAGAGTACGTTAGTCTTGAAAGAGGTGCCGTAGGTGGTGGAGGAAAGAGGGAAGGGGAAGAGGAGGAGGAAGAGGTGGGAAGAAGGAGGGGAAGAGAAGAGAAGAGAAGAAAGGTGCAGGTGTGGAAAGAGAAAACGTAAAAGGAAAACGAAGAGGAGGTGGAGAAAGACTAGAGGAGGAAGAAGAAGAAGAGAAAAAAAGGAAAAAAGAAGAGGAAGAGGGATAGAAGAAGACTACAAGTGGAAAAGGGAGAGGAAGAAGAAGAAGAAGAAGAAGAAGAAGAAGAAGAAGAAGAAGAAGAGAAGAAAAGGAAAAAAGAAGAGGAAGAGGGATAGAAGAAGACTACAAGTGGAAAAGGGAAAGGAAGAAGAAGAAGAAGAAGAAGAAGAAGAAGAGAAGAAAAGGAAAAAAGAAGAGGAAGAGGGATAGAAGAAGACTACAAGTGGAAAAGGGAAAGGAAGAAGAAGAAGAAGAGAAGAAAAGGAAAGAAGAAGAGGAAGAGGAATAGAAGAAGACTACAAGTGGAAAAGGGAAAGGAAGAAGAAGAAGAAGAGAAGAAAAGGAAAGAAGAAGAGGAAAAGGGACAGAAGGAGACTACAAGTGGAAAAGGGAGAGGAAGAAGAAGAAGAAGAGAAGAAAAGGAAAAAAGAAGAGGAAAAGGGACAGAAGAAGACTACAAGTGGAAAAAGGAGAGGAAGAAGAAGAAGAAGAAGAAGAAGAAGAAGAGAAGAAAAGGAAAGAAGAAGAGGAAGAGGGACAGAAGAAGACTACAAGTGGAAAAGGGAGAGGAAGAAGAAGAAGAAGAAGAAGAAGAAGAGAAGAAAAGGAAAGAAGAAGAGGAAAAGGGACAGAAGAAGACTACAAGTGGAAAAGGGAGAGGAAGAATATAAAGAAGAAGAAGGAGAAGAAAATTAAGATACAGGAAAGAAAAAGTAAAAAAAACGATAAGAAGAAGAAAAACAACAACAAGACGAGAAACGTAAAATATAAACAAAAGAAAAAAGAAGAAAAAGAGGAAAGAAAGTAAAAGCGAAGAAGAAGAAGAAGAGGAGGAAGAAGAAGAAGAAGAAGATGAAATACTAGAATAACAAACAGAATAAGAGAAAAATACAAAAGTAGAGAAAAAAATTGCAAATAATAATAATAATAATAATAATAATAATAATAATAATAATAATAATAATAATAGTGAAGATGGTGTTGATGCCGATTCTCCTGGCGTTCTCGGAGCCATGTGACTTTGAGGTGGGTGAGAGAGAGAGAGAGAGAGAGGGTACGTTTCGATTTTTCTTTGGTAATCATTTTTTTTCTATAAATTAGTTTGCCTTCATTATTTTTTTAGTGGTAATGTTTTTGTTGTTTTGTTTTGTTTATGTGTTTGTGAGTGTGTGTGTGTGTGTGTGTGTGTGTGTGTGTGTGTGTGTGTGTGTGTGTGTGTGTGTGTGTGTCTTCGTTGCTATTTAAATCCTCCTTCTTTTCCTCCTCCTCCTCCTCCTTCTCCTCCTCCTTCTTCTTCTACTACTACTACTACTACTACTACTACTACTACTACTACTACTACTATTACTATTACTATTACTACTATTACTGCTATTCATGAGTTATAAAGTTGAAAGAAAAAAAAGAAAAAAACATTCAAGGACATATTAACCTGTTTACGTGTTTGGACATTAATCACGTGTGTGTGTGTGTGTGTGTGTGTGTGTGTGTGTGTGTGTGTGTGTGTGTGTGTGTGTGTGTGTGTGTGTGTGTGTGTGTGTGTGTGTGTGTGTGTGTGTGTGTGTGTGTGTGTACATGACAAACATTATATTAATTCAACAAAAGCCATGATTAATTAAGAGAGAGAGAGAGAGCGGTGTCAATATAAAAAAATAACTTGGAAAACGAAATGCAAACATGATGATTCTAACTCTTTTTTTCTCTTTTATTAATTAATACATATTTATTCATTTTTTATTTGCTTGTTTACCTATTTATTATTTTTTTTTCGTTTATTGATGTCAAAGGAAACGTTATTCGAGACCATTTTCAACTCTTCCATTTTTTCTTTATTTTTTCTTTATTTTTATTATCTTTATTTTTCTTTCTCGGGCGGAGAGGATCGAGAGATGAATCGTGATGTGGTTTCAAAGACGATTATCTCCTTCATTTTTTTTCTCTCCCCCTCCTCCTCTCTATTTCCTTCCCCCTTTCCTCTTTCCTCCTTCCCTTTCTTTCTCTCCCCCTCCCCTGTCGTCTCCTTTTCCCCTTTCCATTTTTCCTCCCCTTCCTTCTCTCCCTTTCCCTTCCCTATTTCTCTTGCATCCCTCCCCTTCTTTCTCTCCCCCTCCCCTATCGTCTCCTTTTCCCCTTTCCATTTTTCCTCCCCCTCCTTCTCTCCCTTTCCCTTCCCTGTTTCTCTTGTATCCCTCCCCTTCTTTCTCTCCCACTTCATTTTTTTCTCTCCCCCTCCTCCTCTCTATTTCCTTCCCCCTTTCCTCTTTCCTCCCTCCCCTTCTTTCTCTCCCCCTCCCCTATCGTCTCCATTTCCCCTTTCCATTTTTCTTCCCCCTCCTTCTCTCCCTTTCCCTTCCCTATTTCTCTTGCCTCCCTCCCCTTCTTTCTCTCCCTCTCCCCTGTCGTCTCCTTTTCCCCTTTCCATTTTTCTTCCCCCTCCTTCTCTCCCTTTCCCTTCCCTATTTCTCTTGCCTCCCTCCCCTTCTTTCTCTCCCACTCCCCTTTCCACTCTCCCCTTTCCTTTTCCCCAACATTTCTTTTCATTTTTTTCCTCCCCTCCTCCTCTCTCTTTCCCACCCCCTTTCTTCTTTCCTCCCTGCCCTTTCCACTCCCCTTTCCTCTCCTTTTCCCCAACCATTCCTTTTCAGTTTTTTCCTCCCCCTCCTCCTCTCTTTAACTACCCCTTTCCTCTTTCCTCCCTCCTTCCCTTTGGTCTCCCTCTCCCCTTTCCTCTCCTTTTCCCCTTTTCATTTTTCCTCCCCCTCCTCCTCTCTCTTTCCCTCCCCTTTCCTCTTTCCTCCCTCCCCCTTTCCTCTTTCCTCCCTCCCCTTCTTTCTCTCCCTCTCCCCTTTCCTCTCCTTTTCCCCTTTTCATTTTTTCCTCCCCCTCCTCCTCTCTCTTTCCCTCCCCCTTTCCTCTTTCCTCCCTCCCCTTCCTTCTCTCCCACTCCCCTTTCCTCTCCTTTTCCCCTTTTCATTTTTCCTCCCCCTCCTCCTCACGCTCTCCCTACCCTTTTCTTCTTTCCTCCCTCCCCTTCTTTCTCTCCCACTCCCCTTTCCACTCTCCCCTTTCCTCTCCTTTTCCCCAACCATTCCTTTTCATTTTTTTCGTCTCCCTCCTCCTCTCTCTTTCCCTCCACTTTCCTCTTTCCTCCTCTCCTTCTTTCTCCCTCACTCCCCCTTTCCACTCTCCCCTTTCCTCTCCTTTTCCCCTTTTCATTTTTTCCTCCCCCTCCTCCTCTCTCTTTCCCTCCCCTATATCTCTTTTCTCCCTCCCCTTTCCTCTCCATTTCCCCGACCATTCCATTTCATTTTTTTCCTCCCCCTCCTCCTCACCCTTTCCTTCCCCCTTTCCTCTTCTCTCCCCCCCTTTCTTCTCTCCCACTCCCCTCTCCACTCCCCCCTTTCCTCGCATTTCCCCTAACTTTTCCCCTCCATTTCCCTCGCCCCTTTCCTCTCTTCCATCCTCCCATTCCTCTTGAAACATGTTATGACGTGTTTTGTGTGATGTAAAATATGTAACTGCTGGGGTGCGCTTTTTGTTTTGTTTTTTGTTGTTTTGTTTTGTTTTGTTATGCTCCTGACAATCACTTATTTTTTTTTCTTTTTTTCTTTTTGTATTGTCCTTTTTTTATTCGTCATTATTACTCTTTATCTTTTTTTTCTTCTTTTTCTTCTCCTTTTTTTGTTATACTCCAGACAATCACTTCTTTTTCTTCTTTTTTTTCTATTTTTTTTATTCTCTTCTTTTTCTTCTTCATCATTATTGTTTATATTTTTCTTCTATTTTTCTTCTTCTTTTTCTTCCTCTTATAATTCGTCTTTGTCTCCACCTATCACGTATTTTGCTCAAACAACAACAAAAAAAAAAAAATTACCAGTGAAATATTACTTTAGTCTACCTTCCAACCTTTCGCATCCTCTCCATTTTCTCTCCTTCCATCCCCTCCTCTCATCTTTCATATCTTCTCCATCCCCGCCTTTCTCATCTCCTCTTTCTTCTTCCTTCTTTTAATTCATTCTTCATTTCTTTCTGTTGTTGTTTTTCTTCCTCCCGTCCCTTCTTTATTCCGTCTATGTCTTTCTCATCAATCTTATAATGTGCTTGCTCCTTAATGAAAATATGAACTGAGAGAGAGAGAGAGAGAGAGAGAGAGAGAGAGAGACCTCCTGCCTACCAAAACAAAACAACAACAAAAACAACAAGCACACAAACAAAATACGAATAAATAAATAAATTAACAAATAAATGAATAAATAATTAATAAACAAAATAAAATAGTTTGCCTTTAAAATATCCAAACAGAAAATGGAATGTAACTTCATTTCGCTATTTACTTCTTTTTTGGGTCTGAATTCGTTCGACACAAACACATTAGAATCATGAATCTATAGCAATTATCTTTTGTTTTATTACGCTAAGTCGCTGATCATAACGAAGTCACCCCCAAAGAAGAAGTAAAAAGCAAAATAGTTACATTCCATTTTCTGTTTGAGTATTTTAAGAGAAACTATTTTATTTTGTTTATTTATTATTTATTTATTGTTTATTTGTTTATTTATTTATTTATTCGTATTTTGTTTGTGTATTTTTGTTGTTTTGTTTTTAGTCTCTCTCTCTCTCTCTCTCTCTCTCTCTCTCTCTCTCTCTCTCTCTCTCTCTCTCTTTATTAAAAAATAAAGATGTAATACTTCCGCTCTACAATAGTTTAGTCAGACCCCACTTGGAATATGCGGTACAGTTTTGGTCTCCCCACCATGCAAAGGACATTGCTAAACTAGAAGGTGTTCAGCGTCGAGCAACAAAATGATCCCTTCCTTGCGCAAATCCTACGAAGAAAGGCTTTCCACCCTTAACATGTTCTCTCTTGAGAAACGTCGCCTCCGAGGAAAACTGATCGAATGTTTTAAAATACTTAATGGTTTCACGAATGTAGACAGAACAAAATTGTTTATGATCGATGACACTTTGCGCACGAGGAATAATGGCACAAAACTCAAATGTAGACAAGTAAATTCAGACTGCACCAAATTTTTCTTCACCAACGTTGTAGTGCGAGAATGGAATAAGCTCCCACCATCAGTGGTCCAGTGTAACACGATTGACTCCTTTAAAAACAAGCTCGACCGTCACTTCCTTGAACTTAATATTAACTAGAGTAGAAAAGCAACGTTTTGGAGCCATCTGATTAATGTAAAATCACTTAGGTTTAAGGACAGACCACCTAGTCTGGACCATGGGGTCTGTATGGTCTGATTTTCTATGTAAATCTATGTAAATCTCTCTCTCTCTCTCTCTCTCTCTCTCTCTCTCTCTCTCTCTCTCTCTCTCTCTCTCTCTCTCTCTCTCTCTCTCTCTCTCTCTCTCTCTCTCTCTCTCTCTCTCTCTCTCTCTCTCTCTCTCTCTCTCTCTCTCTCTCTCTCTCTCTCTCTCTCTCTCTCTCTCTCTCTCTCTCTCTCTCTCTCTCTCTCTCTCTCTCTCTCTCTCTCTCTCTCTCTCTCTCTCTCTCTCTCTCTCTCTCTCTATCTCTCTCTCTCTCTCTCTCTCTCTCTCTCTCTCTCTCTCTTGCGACAAGACATTGTCCCTACAGATTTGAAAAAGTCTAAAGTGACACCGATTTTTAAGAAATGAGACAAAAAGTACCAGGTAATTACAGGCCCATTAGTCTAACTTCGGTTGTAGGTAAGCTACTTGAGGGCATAATTAGAGACAAAATTGTGAGTTACCTTGAAAGCCACTCATTAATTGGGGACTCACAACATGGCTTCGAAACAAAAGATCCTGCCTATCAAATCTATTAACCTTTTATAACGACCTCTTCACTGTTTATGACGTAACCAAATCACTGGACGTAGTCTATCTTGATTTCAGAAAGCGTTTGATAAAGTCCCGCATCATAAATTACTTTACAAATTAAAACAAATAGGTATTGACGGTCAGGTAAACCAATGGATCGCGAATTGGTTGAGCAACAGACAACAAAGAGTAGTGATTGACGGATTTAACTCAGAGTGGGCGCCTGTCACTAGTGGCGTCCCTCAGGGCTCGGTTCTTGGCCCAGTGCTCTTCATTATTTACATCAACGACGTGGATGTTGGACTCAATAACCGCATTAGTAAATTTGCAGACGACACAAAGATTGGTAACTCGGTTCTCACTGACGAAGACAGGCAAAGCCTCCAAGAGGATTTGCACAAAATTTCAGCTTGGTCGGATAGGTGGGAGATGCCCTTTAACGTAGACAAGTGTCAGGTCCTTCAAGTTGGAACGAGGAATAAGAAGTTTGATTACGAAATGCGCGGCGTTAAACTCAAAAGCGTTCAATGCGTCAAGGACTTGGGGGTCAAAATCGCGTCAAACCTCAAATTCTCACAGCAATGCATCGATGCAGCAAATAAAGCGAACAGAATGTTGGGCTTCATTAAAGAAACTTTTATTTAAGAATAAAGATGTAATACTCGCTCTACAACAGTTTAGTCAGACCCCACTTGGAATATGCGGTACAGTTTGGTCTCCCCACCATGCAAAGGATATTGCTAAATTAGAAGGTGTTCAGCGTCGGGCAACGAAAATTATCCCTTCCTTGCGCAACAAATCCTACGAAGAAAGGCTTTCTACCCTTAACATGTTGAAACGTCGCCTCCGAGGAAAACTGATCGAATGTTTTAAAATACTTAATGGTTTCACGAATGTAGACAGATCAACATTGTTTATGATCGATGACACTTTGCGCACGAGGAACAATGGCGTAAAACTCAGATGTAGACAAGTAAATTCAGACTGCACCAAATTTTCTTCACCAACGTTGTAGTGCGAGAATGGAATAAGCTCCCATCATCAGTGGTCCAGTGTAACACGATTGACTCCTTCAAAAATAAGCTCGACCGTCACTTCCTTCAACTTAATATCAACTAGAGTAGAAATGCAACGTTTTGGAGTCTTCTGATTAATGTAAAATCACTTAGGTTTAAGGACAGACCACCAAGTCTGGACCATGGGGTCTGTGTGGTCTGATTTTCTATGTAAAGCTATGTAAATCTCTCTCTCTCTCTCTCTCTCTCTCTCTCTCTCTCTCTCTCTCTCTCTCTCTCTCTCTCTCTCTCTCTCTCTCTCTCAGTCCAGAGGATATATAATAATATTTGGGTTCTGTTTCAAAGGGAAGGAAGTGAAGGGGAAGGGGGAAGGGGAGGGAAGGGGAAGGGGAAGGGGAGGGAAGGGGTTAGTCACTGGTAGGATTTGCAAGATGATCCCCTCCTCTCCCTTCTTCTCCCCCTTCCCCCCTTTCTCTTCCCCCTTCCCCTCCCTTTTCTTTCTCCTCATCTCCCCTTTCATCTCTCCATTCTTACAGCTTGTCTTCCTCCCCTTCTCTCTGCTTACCCTCCTTATCTTCCTTATCTTCTCCACCCCCTCCCTTCTCATCTCCTGTTTCTTCTTCCTTCTTTTTTTTCATTTCTTTCTGTTGTTTTGTTCTCCCTTCCATTCCTTCTTTATTTCTTCTCTTCTGTCTCCATTCCTATCATTTCCCTTTTCTTCCTTTCGTCCCTCCTCCCTTCCCTTTTTCTTCGTTCATTTCTTCATTTCTTTCTTTTGCTGTCTTTTCTCACTTCCCGTCCCCTCTTCCTTGCTTCCTTGTCCTCTTTCTACGCTTCTTTTTTTTTCTTGCTTCTTTTCCTCCCTCCTTCCATTCTCCCTTTTCTTCCTCCCTTTCCTTCTTTTCCTCTCAAAACCAAATGAGAAAATAAAGAGTAATAAAGATGCTCTCTCTCTCTCTCTCTCTCTCTCTCTCTCTCTCTCTCTCTCTCTCTCTCTCTCTCTCTCTCTCTCTCTCTCTCTCTCTCTCTCTCTCTCTCTCTCTCTCTCTCTCTCTCTCTCTCTCTCTCTCTCTCTCTCTCTCACCTACTTTTGTCATCTTACTCTTATTTTTCTCCTCTCACTCCCTTCCCCCCTTCCCCTCCCTCTCCTCCTCCTCCTCCTGCTCCTCCTCTCCACCTCCCTCCATTACAAATCATAATACCACCACCACCACCACCACCTTCATCACCACCAACGTGACAGAACACCACCAGACTAGGATCAACACCACCACCACCACCACCACCAAAAGCGAACAGAAGGAAGGTTACCACACATCACCACACACACACACACACACGCACACACGCACACGCACTCACACACTCACGCACTCACAACCCACACGCACTCAGGCCCCACGAGGAAGCACTGACGCCCCTACGGGAGGACCAGGAGGAAGAAGGAGAGGAAGAGGAGGAGGAGGAAGAAGAAGGAGGACATCTTGCTACACTGGCTTCATCGTACCTCATATTCCATCCTGGGCCGTTCAGATCTTACTTCGGCATCGCTACTGACCACACCTCCTCCTCCACCTTCTCCACCTCCTCTTCCTCCTCCTCCACCTCCTCGCCAGGCACTCAGAAGGGCTTAAAGGAGTGCCAGGCGTGCGGTGTTCCCCTTTGTGCCTTCAGGAGGACCTTTGAACACCTTTACCTGCCCGAAGACACCATGACGGCCCATCTCTGCATTACCACCTACAGGAGTCCGCAAAATGAGGTGTTGAAACTGGAGGTAAGGAGGGTTCGATACCTTGTGTGGGCTACTTGATTCCTTTCTTGATCCTATAGTTTTGTTTTGTTTTGTTTTACTTATTATGTTATTTATAGGTTTTTGAAGGTGGTTTAGGTTTGTTTTTTGTTTTCTGTCCCTATTGTTTTGTTTTGTTTTGTTCTATTTTTAAGTTTTATTAAGTGTTTTTTTTTGTTGTTTTTTTGTTTTGGGGTTGTTGTTGTTGTTGTTGTTGTTGTCCTTGATCCTCCTTTCTTGGTTCTATTGTTTATTTTTCTACTTTATATTTATAGGTTTCTTTCTTTTGTTTTTGTTTTCTTTCTCTATTGTCCTTTTTTTTTGTCTTGAGGTATGGAGGGTTGGATTCCTTGTTAGGGCTCTTGGATTCCTTTCTTGAACCTCTCCTTCTTTTATTGTTTTTGTCGTTACTTTTCTTCTATGCACTTTTTTTATTTTTAGGCCTTTTTTGTTTTATTTATTGTTTTATTTTCTTTATTTTATTTTCTTGGGGTACGAAGGGTTTTTCTTTTTTTGTCCTCTTTCATCCTCCTGTTCTTTTTCTGCTTTATATATTTTTTTAGGTTTCTTTCTTTTGTTTGTTTTTTGTTTTGTTTTCTTTTCCCTTTTTTTTTGCATGGAGGGTTGGATTCCTTGTTAGGGGTCTTGGATTCCTTTCTTGATCCTTCTGGTTTGTTTTGTTTTGTTGTTGTTTTTGTTTTGTTTTCTACTTTCTATTTTTTAGGTTTCTTATTTTCATTTTGGTTTCTTTACTTGTTGTTGATTTTTTGTCAGATTCTTTCTTTCTCTTTCCTTTGTTTTGTTTTATCTTTTTTTTCTAATTTTTTGTCTTTCATTTTGTTTTGTTTCGTAATTGTTTTTTTTCTTTTTTCTTTTTTTCGTTTCTTCCATTTTGTTTTCATTTTACCTCTTGTTTTTTTCTACTTTTTATTTATTTTTGTTGTTTTCTTTTCTAATTGTGTTTTTCATTGTTCCATTTTCTTTTTTTCTGTCTCGGTTGGTTTTCTTTTCCCCGTTTTCTTTTGTTTGTTTGTTTGTTTTCTTGCTTGTTCGTTTCTCTTGTCTCATTTCTCGCCTTCCTGATTCCCCTCTTGATCCTATTGTTTTCTTGTTCCTTTTTATTTCTTTTTCTTTTTTTAGGTCTTATTTCGATTTCTTTTCCTTTTTTTTTCTTGAAGTATAGAGGGTTGGATTCTGTGCCAGGCCTCTTTCACTTCTTTCTTAATTCTCCTGTTTTTTTTTTTGTTATTTTTGTTTTAGTGCATTTTTCTACCACATATATATATATTTTTTTTTCCTTTATTCCTATGGGGGGTTTTTCCTTGGCGTATAGAGGATTGGATTCCTTGTCAGCCCTTTTTGATTCCTGTTTTGATCCTATTGTTTTTTTTCTACTATATTTTTCTTGTTTTTCTCGTTTTTTCCTACTATTTTTTTCTTTGAGGTACAGAGATTTGGATTCCTTGTTAAGCCTTTTTGATTCCTTTCTTGATCCTTTTATATTTTTCTACTATATATATTTTTTAATTTTGGTTTGTTTAATGTCGTTTTGTTTTGTTTCGTTATGCTTTTGTTTTTGTTTTTTCCTTTCATTTGTTTGTTTTGTTTTCTTCACGATTCTCTTTTTTTTCTCCTTTGTGTATTTTTTAATCTTCTTTGTTTTGTTCTCTCTTGTTTTATAATTGTTCTCCCTCTTTTGGTTTTCTTTCACTGACTTTTCTTTCTTTCTTTCTTTCTTTCTTTCTTTCTTGCCTTCCTGATCCTCTTTTTGATTTCCTACTTTTTTAATCTTCTTTGATCTGGTTTTGTTTTTGTTTTCTTTTGTTTTTGTCTTGGTGTATTGAGGGTTGGATTCCTTTTCTTGTCCTCTTTCATTCCTCTTTTGATCCTCCTACTTAATATTTTTTAGGTTTCTTTCATTCTGTTTTGTTTTGTTTTTCCTTGTATTGTTTTGTTTCTGTTATTGTTTTACTGTTTTTTCTTCCTATTTTTGTTTCTTCCTTTCGTTTGGTTCTTTTTTTCTCTATTGTTTTTTTCTGCTTCTTTTTCGCTTCTCTCTTTTTCCCTTTCTTTTCTTCTTCATCCTCCTGTAGTTTTTTTTCTACTTTATTTTCCTTTCTCTCTTTGTTTTGTTTTCTTTCTCTTTTTTGTTGTTGTTGACGATTTCCTTTTTCTTTACCTATTTTTCTGTTTTTTCTTCCTTTTAATTTTTGTTTGTTTCCTTTTCTTTCTTTTTCTCGTTTTATTTTGTCTTTATTTTTCTTCTTTTGGTTTATTGTATTTTTTTTTTAGTGTTTGTATCGTTTTATTTTCTTCCTTTCACTTTGTTTTCTTTCCCTTGTGGTTTTATCTTTTTTTTCTTTCGTTCTCGTTTTCTTGTTCTGTCTTTCATTTTCTCCGTTTTATTATCTTGTCTTTTTGTTGTTTTTTTCCCTCCTCCTCTTCCTTGCCCTTCTCTTCTTTCCTTCCTTCTTTCCCCTTCTTTTTCTCATTCTTCTTGTTCTTGATTTCCTTCTCCTTCTCCTCTTCCTTCTTTTCTTTCTCCTCCTCCTCCTCCTCTTCCTATCCGTCTTCTCTTTTGTTTTTATGCTCTCTCTCTCTCTCTCTCTCTCTCTCTCTCTCTCTCTCTCTCTCTCTCTCTCTCTCTCTCTCTCTCTCTCTCTCTCTCTCTCTCTCTCTCTCTCTCTCTCTCTCTCTCTCTCTCTCTCTCTCTCCCTTGTTTTTTTTTTTGTTTTTTTTTGTGGACATCATTAATTTTGCGTTATTTTTTATTTCACCTTTTTTTTTCTTTTCTTATTCTACCTTTTATCTATCATAGTTTTTTTTCTTTACCGTTTTTTCGTTTTTCCTGTTGATTATTTCTTTGTTTTTTTTCCTTTCATTTTGCCATATCATTATCATTATTGTTTTTGGTCTTATTATTTTCTTTTCTCATCAGTTGTCAGTTTTTATTTGATCTATTGTATTGTCTGATTTTTTTTTTTATACGTACATACAGTGATGGTGGCAGTAGTGGTAGATAGCTTCTTTACAGTGAGGTGTGGTGAAGGTAGAGCAGTAATGTTTGGTAGGGTGATGCTGAGGCTGTAATAGAGTGATAGTGATGTGCTTGATCATAGTGGTGGTGATAGTGTAATGACGGTGGTGGTGGTGGTGATGGTGCGATGCTGATGGTGGTGGTGGTGGTGCTGGTGATAGTGTGGTGATGGTGGTGGTGGTGATGATGGTGTGATGCTGATGGTGGTTTTGATGGGCGTAGTGATAATGATGGTGGTGATGATGATGACGGTGGTGGTGGTGGTGATGATGGTGTGATGCTGATGGTGGTTGTGATGGGCGTAGTGATAATGATGGTGGTGATGATGATGACGGTGGTGGTGGTGGTGGTGATGGTGTGATGTTGATGGTGGTTGTGATGGGCGTAGTGATAATGATGGTGGTGATGATGATGGTGGTGGTGGTGGTGGTGATGGTGTGATGCTGATGGTGGTTGTGATGGGCGTAGTGATAATGGTGGTGGTGATGATGATGATGGTGGTGGTGGTGGTGGTGATGGTGTGATGCTGATGGTGGTTGTGATGGGCGTAGTGATAATGATGGTGGTGATGATGATGATGGTGGTGGTGGTGGTGATGGTGTGATGCTGATGGTGGTTGTGATGGGCGTAGTGATAATGGTGGTGGTGATGATGATGGTGGTGGTGGTGGTGGTGATGGTGTGATGCTGATGGTGGTTGTGATGGGCGTAGTGATAATGGTGGTGGTGATGATGATGGTGGTGGTGGTGGTGGTGATGGTGTGATGCTGATGGTGGTTGTGATGGGCGTAGTGATAATGATGGTGGTGATGATGATGATGGTGGTGGTGGTGGTGATGGTGTGATGCTGATGGTGGTTGTGATGGGCGTAGTGATAATGATGGTGGTGATGATGATGATGGTGGTGGTGGTGGTGATGGTGTGATGCTGATGGTGGTTGTGATGGGCGTAGTGATAATGGTGGTGGTGATGATGATGATGGTGGTGGTGGTGGTGATGGTGATGATGATGATTCTTATACGTAATTGTACCTGTTTTTGGTAGTGAAAAAAAATCCATTGCCAACTACTGCTGCTTCTACTGTTTTCATTATTACTATTATTATTATTATTATTATTATTATTATTATTATTATTATTATTATTATTATTATTATTATTATTATTATTATTATTATTATTATTATTATTATTAATTATTATTATTATCGTTTCAATTAAAATTTGCAAAACCTTTTAACCATATGACAAACTGATGTGTATTTGATAATTTCCCATTTATCTTTTAACGTATACGTGTGTGTATGTGTGTGTGTGTGTGTATGTGTGTGTGTGTGTGTGTGTGTGTGTGTGTATCCAGAAGCCAAACCTCTGTCCATAGGTTTCATAAGTAAACTCAAAACGTTGTTTTTTTTTGTACTGTGTGTGTAATAATAATAATAATAATAATAATAATAAACGGTTTATTTCATGAAGTACCAGGCAGCCCTAGAGCTGAAAATATACATCAATGGAAGATTAAATGAAATGAATGAGACAAATGAACAAAGTAGTATGATCGAAAATAAAAAGGAAAATAGAAATAACAATAATAGCAATAATCATAGTAAAGATAATAATAATAATCATAATAATAATAATAGTAATCATAATAATAATAATAATAATCATAATAATAATCATAATAACAACAACAATAAGTCCTAATGAAAAATATTTACAAAACATACAAATTGTGCTGCTCTTAATTTGCATTGTTGATATATTTGACCATCACGGGCACTGCGCTGTTCTTATAGCGGTCAGTCCGTGCCCGTATCGGGGCAATAATGTTGTGGTGTCGCACTGAGTGCTGAGGGCGGTTCACTGCGGGTGGGAGGATGTGTCTGTGTCTGGGCTGGTTGAGAAGCTTGGTTGCGAACCGGTGTAGTAGGGTCTCGTGACGGTGTTGTAGGCTGGTGAGATGGAGGGAGTCGAGGGCGTCCTGATAGCTGGTGTAGTGAGGGCCCAGGATGATTTTGCAGGCTCGCTTCTGGACGCGTTCAAGTTGGCGGCGCTGCGTGATGTTGATGGAGGAAGACCACGCTGGGGACGCGTATGTCAGTTTGGGGAGGATGAACGAGGAGTACACGCTCGCCAGCGCACACTCAGGGGCCCCCAGCGTTTTGAGTCTCCTCAGCAGGTACAGTTTATAGGTGGCAGATCTGGTGAGCTGGGAGACGTGCTCCTTCCATGTGAGCTTGTTGTCCAGGGTGACTCCAAGTAGTTTTGCAGATGTAACTACCCGGAGGGGAGTGTCGTTGATGGACACCACAGGGGGGCAACAGGGGCAGAGGAGGTGTTGATGTGTAGGAGTGTAGTTTTGGTGTCGTTGATGGTGACCATGTTTTGTGTTGTCCATGTGTGTAGGTTGTGTAGTGTTTCCTGGAGGTGGGAATAATCTGGGTTGCTGTTGTCAACTGTTACTCCCACTGTGGTGTCGTCCACGTACTTCCAACGGTGGGGTGTGTGGGTCAGGGCGTCATTAATTAGGATAAGGAAGCACAAAGGGCCCATTTTGGACCCCTGAGGTACCCAAGTAAGGTGTAGAGGAGGAGGCCACTCCCTGAAATCTCACCACCTGTTTACGCTGGTGCAGGAAATCAGCCAGCCAGGAGACCAGGTTAGGGTGAAGCCCTAGGTTTATTGCTTTGTTGATGACTGTGGTATGGTAAACTAGGTCAAAAGCCTTCCTGAAATCAATAAAAGCAAGAGAAACTGATGGTGTGTGTTTTTCAAGGTTTCTGTTGGGAAAGTCCAGGAGATTAATTAGACAGTGTGTGGTGAAGGTTGACTTAATATTGCCGTACTGTTGTGGGTCTATGAGAGGGGGCAAGGTGAGTGTAAGTAAACTTCAAGATGAAGGCCTCACACAGGAGGCTGGGAATGGGGGTGATGGAAATAGGCCTAAGGTCACTTAGTGATTGAGGGGTGGTGGTCTTGGGAATCGGAGTATCATAGGTTGTTTTCCAATCAGCAGGACAGAAGCTCTGACAGAAGGAAGCGTTCAGTAAAGAGGCGAGGGGGGTGGCCAGCTCGGGGGCAAACTCCTGGTACAGTTTGATGGGGAGATCAGTGGGCGTGGTGGACCGCTTTGTTTTCAGTTGGCTTAGTGACCTGGCGACCTCATAGGCCTCAACCGTGGGGAGTGGTGATGGGGCGGGCAGGTAAGCTGGGAGTGAGGTCAGGTCCAGGCTGAGAGATGACCGAGAAGTGGAGATTGATGGCCTCGGCTGCTTCAGGTGGCGGGAGGTGAGATACGCCCGGGATGGAGGGGGCGCTGTTGTTGAGGCCACACAAGGCCTTAATTTTTTAAAACCATTTCCCAATGTTAGCTTGCTTGAGGCTGTGGATCTTTTGGGGGTAGTATGTGGCCTTGGCTCGTTTGATTTCCCGGATAACTTTGTTGCGGAGGGGCTTGTAGAGTGTAGGGTTGGTGTGGAAGGCGTCATTTCTCTGTTCAATGAGACGTTTTATTCTGGGTGTAATCCACGGGGTGTCTGAAGGGTGCACTCGTCTTGATTTTAGCGGGAAGAAGTGGTGGTAAGCTGCGGTAATTGTGCTGGTGTAGTTGCTCCATTTTTGGTGTACGTCATCCACTGTAAGGACTTCAACCCAGCGGTGGCGTGTTATCCATTGGCCGAACGCGCGGATGGCTGAGTCCGTAACAGGCCTGTAGGTCTTGGTGGCTGGCGGGGTTTTGTTGGATGTGGTAGGTGCAGGTGTCCAAAGAACTGACAGGTGTGTGCTGCGTCCCATGGGAGGGAGGGGCTTAGGGGGAAGATAGTGGGAAGTGAGGTCAGTGAGGATTAAATCCAGTGTGTTTGTGCCGTGTGTGGGGAAATTTACTACTTGTGTGTGTGTGTGTGTGTGTGTGTGTGTTTGGGGGATGCTTTAGTATTTTTTTGTTTTGTTTTATTATTATTTCCTTAATTTTATGTAGATGTTGTCGTCCTTTTTACTTTAGCATTCTTCCTTGCATTATTATTTTTTTTAGTATGTATTTTTTCTTCATTTATTTATTTATTTTAGTTATTGTTCGTGTTTTCTTGAAGTCTATTGTTTTTATTTTGGTTTGTTTTTCTTTTTCCATTAAACAAGAGATGACAAACTTAAGCAAAGGTGGTAATCATGCAGAAAGACTTTTATTTTCTCTTTCCTCTCCTTTCCTTTCTTTACTTTACCTTCCCTTTACTTTCCTTCCTTCATTTCTTTCATTTCTTTTATTTCCTCTCCTTTCCTTTCTTTACCTTACCTTTCCTTTCCTTCCTTCCTTCATTTCTTTCATTTCTTTTATTTCCTTTCCTTTCTTTACTTTACCTTCCCTTTACTTTCCTTCCTTCATTTCTTTCATTTCTTTTATTTCCTCTCCTTTCCTTTCTTTACCTTACCTTTCCTTTCCTTCCTTCCTTCATTTCTTTCATTTCTTTTATTTCCTTTCTTTTCTTTACCTTACCTTTCCTTTCCTTTCCTTCCTTCATTTCTTTCATTTCTTTTATTTCCTTTCCTTTCCTTTCTTTACCTTTCCTTTCCTTCCTTCCTTCATTTCTTTCATTTCTTTTATTTCCTTTCCTTTTCTTTCTTTACCTTACCTTTCCTTTCCTTCCTTCCTTCATTTCTTTAATTTCTTTTATTTCCTTTCCTTTTCTTTCTTTACCTTACCTTTCCTTTCCTTCCTTCCTTCATTTCTTTCATTTCCTTTCCTTTCCTTTCTTTACCTTTCCTTTCCTTCCTTCATTTCTTTCATTTCTTTTATTACCTTTCCTTTCTTTACCTTTCCTTTCTTTTCCTTCCTTCCTTCATTTCTTTCATTTCTTTTATTTCCTTTCCTTTTCTTTCTTTACCTTCCCTTTCCTTTCCTTCCTTCATTTCTTTCATTTCTTTTATTTCCTTTCCTTTCTTTACCTTACTTTACCTTTCCTTTCCTTCCTTCATTTCTTTCATTTCTTTTATTTCCTTTCCTTTTCTTTCTTTACCTTTCCTTTCCTTTCCTTCCTTCCTTCATTTCTTTTATTTCCTTTCCTTTCTTTACCTTTCCTTTCCTTTCCTTCCTTCATTTCTTTCATTTCTTTTATTTCCTTTCCTTTCCTTTCTTTACCTTCCCTTTCCTTTCCTTCCTTCATTTCTTTCATTTCTTTTATTTCCTTTCCTTTCCTTTCTTTACCTTACCTTTCCTTTCCTTTCCTTCCTTCATTTCTTTCATTTCTTTTATTTCCTTTCCTTTTCTTTCTTTACCTTTCCTTTCCTTTCCTTCCTTCCTTCATTTCTTTTATTTCCTTTCCTTTCTTTACCTTACCTTTCCTTTCCTTTCCTTCCTTCATTTCTTTCATTTCTTTTATTTCCTTTCCTTTCCTTTCTTTACCTTACCTTTCCTTTCCTTCCTTCATTTCTTTCCTTTCTTTTATTTCCTTTCTTTACCTTACCTTTCCTTTCCTTCCTTCATTTCTTTCCTTTCTTTTATTTCCTTTCTTTACCTTACCTTACCTTTCCTTTCCTTCCTTCATTTCTTTCATTTCTTTTATTTCCTTTCCTTTCTTTACCTTTCCTTTCCTTTCCTTCCTTCCTTCATTTCTTTCATTTCTTTTATTTCCTTTCCTTTCTTTACCTTACCTTTCCTTTCCTTTCCTTTCCTTTCCTTCATTTCTTTTATTTTCTTTCCTTTCTTTACCTTCCCTTCCCTTTCCTTCCTTCTTTCCTTTCATTTCTTTTATTTCCTTTCCTTTACTTTCTTTATCTTTTCCTTCCTTCCCTCCTTCCTTCCTTCCTTCCATTTCATTTATTTTACTTCCTTTTTATCCTTTCAACTTAACATTTTCTTCCTTTCGCTTTTTTTCCTTACCTTTCATTTCCCTTCCGTCTTTACTTCCTTACTTATTTTCCTTTCCTTTCTTTTCCTTTCCCCTTTTTTCCTTTCCTTTTTTTCCTTTCCCTCTCCCCACCCTACCTACTTTCTTATTCTCCATTCCTTCCATACTTCCTTTACTTTACTTTCATTTTCCTTCCTTTACCCTACTTTATCCTTCCTTCCTTTCTTCCCTCCTTCCTTCCTCCCAAATTTTCCTTCCTGTCCTTTTCTTCCTTTCATCCTTGCTTCCTTCCTTCATTCCTTCATTCTTTTCCTCTCTCTCTCTCTCTCTCTCTCTCTCTCTCTCTCTCTCTCTCTCTCTCTCTCTCTCTCTCTCTCTCTCTCTCTCTCTCTCTCTCTCTCTCTCGTTTTCTATGAGGCAACGTGGTGTCCTTTTTCTTTTACGCATATCTAGTTAGAGAGAGACCACAGAAGGAGCTCAGGTTTTGCTGACGTCCTGCGGCTGAAAACTGAGGAGGAGGAGGAGGAGGAGGAGGAGGAGGAGGAGATATATGTAAGAAAGGGGAATGTAAGGATGTGAAAATAGAATAGGGTAAAGAGAGGAAGAAGAAGAAGAAGAAGAAGAAGAAGAAGAAGAAGAAGAAGAAGAGGAAAAAGAAGAGGAAGTAGAAGAAGAGGAGGAGGAGGAGCTCATAGTAAACA
>NC_066527.1:6618930-6686430 GCF_024679095.1 Eriocheir sinensis
TTCTCACCCCCTGAATCATCTTTGTCATCCTCCTCTGTACAGATTCTAACATCTTGATATCCATTCAATAGTGGGTGACCAAAACTGAACCGCATAATCGAGATGACGTCTAACTAGTGCTAAGTAAAGTTTGAGAATGACTGTGCCTGGATTCATGACTGGCTCACCGACAGAAAACAGCGTGAAGTTCTTAATGGTGAATGGCAACCCGTCACCAGTGGCGTGCCCCAAGGTTCGGTCCTGGGGCCAACACTATTCATAATTTACGTGAACGATTTAGAGACTGATATCCTGTCAAAATTAGCCAAATTCGCCGAAGACACCAAATTAGGGGGTACGGTAACGAACAGTAAAAATTGCGAGAATATTCAATCAGACTTATTAAGACTTGCCGACTGGAGCGAAAAATGGCAAATGTGTTTCAACGTAGATAAATGTAAAGTAATGCACACAGGTGAAAAGAATCCTAACGACACCATTAAGACCGTAGAAAGGAAAGTCTTTAATAATACCGATGAAACGGGGCATGAAACCGGAAAAAAGACAGTCGTTGAGAAGACGACAGAGACTGACGTAGCACCCAACGGAACTGTATCAAAGACTTCGGAAACCACGGTCGATATGGATGAGGACGGTAAACAAAGTGGTGAAAAATCTGTGACCGAAAGAGAAACCGTGACAGGACAGACTCCAGACAACGGGACCATAGCAGAAACGGTGGACGTTAAAAAGGTAATGGACGAAGAGGGCAATGAAATAAAGGAGGAAGTTGTTATTAAGAAGGAATTAATAGTACAACCTCCCACCAATACGACTGAAGAAAAGCCGCAGGACAATAAAGACGCAAATCTTATCGTTCCAAAAGTAGGGGCGGACGACAAAGGTAAAAATAAAACCGAATTAAAACTTGGTGCCTCAGGAAAGAGCGATGGATCTCAGAAAGCAGAACGAACAGAGGAAATAAAGGAAATTCTGCCCGGCAATGTAACGAATGAAGTTTTAGTAAAACAAAGAAGAACAACTTTCTCCTCAGGAAAGCACTATTGTGACATCTGTGGAAAGGAAGAATGTTACAGAGAAGGATGATGGACTTCAGAAAGTAGAACGAACACAGGAAATAAAAGAAATTCTGCCCGGCAATATAACGAATGAAGTTTTAGTTAGAGAGAAGAAAGAACAACTTTCTCCACAGGAAAGCACTATTGTGGCATCTGTGGAGAAGAAGAATGTTACAGAGAAGGATGATGAACTTCAGAAAGTAGAACGAACAGAGGAAATAAAGGAGATTCTGCCCGGCAATATAACGAATGAAGTTTTAGTAAAACAGAAAGAAGAACAATTTTCTCCACATGAAAGCACCAAGGTGACATCTGTGGAAAGGAAGAATGTTACAGAAAAGAGTGATGGAAAGATGTCGAGAAAGAAACTGTAATTCAAAAAGAAGTCGAAAAGAATGTGTGTGATAGCGACATCAAAGAGGTTCGTAACGAAAAACATCTTAATGAAACAATTGAAGACTTGAAACACCAAGTTGATGACGTGAAAAACAAGATTAAGGAAGAAAAAGCAAAGACTGAAGAAACAAATGCTACGCGTAGCCTATGCGTCGTAAAAGAACCAAGTGCTGCCCCTGTCATTCAAGAAGGTAAAGTCGTTGAAAAAATAGTCCCTGCTGTGACGCCGGCGAAGGTTGCTGGAAAGATTTATCCTTCGGTGACGGAAGGAAAAGTCCCCGTTGAGACAAAAGAGAAGGTTGTTGAGCAGGCTGCCCCTTCGGTGACAGAGGAGATCGTAAGTGTCTCTAAGGAGCAAGAAGTCCCTGTTGTGGCAGAAGAGAAGAAGGTTATTGAAAAGATTATCCCCTCGGTGACAGAAGGAGAAGTACCGGTAGTCCCTCAACAGGAGGTTGTTGAAAAAGTTGCCCCATCGCCGACAGAAGAAAAAGTTCCTTTTGTGACACAAGAAAGGATTATTGAGCAGAATGCCCCACAAGAAAGGGTTATTGAACAGGCTGCCCCTACGGCGACAGAAGAGATTGTCACTGTTTCTAAAGAGAAAGAAGAAGTCCCTGTTGTTGTAACAGAGGAAAAGGTTCCCGTCGTGACAAATCAGACAGTTGTTGAAAAGATTACTCCTTCCGTAACAGAAGAAAAAGTTGTCAATCAACGGAAGGTTGTTGAGAAGGCTGCCCCCTCTGTCAACGAAAGCGTAGTTTCCATTCCAAAGAGGGAGGAAGGAGTAGTTGAAAGAATTGCTCCTGTTGTAAAGAAAGCAATTACAACATAGTGATACCAGGTTGTTGTTTCTCTTATCTATTCCATTGAACCTCACCTAACTAAATCTAACTTAACTGTATTGGCACACAAAATATGACTGCCAAGCTGTTCCACTCATCCACAACCCTGATCGTAAACCAGTTCTTGCCTATGTCTTTATTAAATCTTAATTTATTCAATTTAAAGACATTACTACATGACCTATCCGGCTCTTCTACATCTTATAGGTATTACAACAAATAATGAATGATTATTTTTATTTTTTTTATTTTTATTAATATATATTTATTATTTCATTGTATTCATTATCATTTTGTTATTATGTTATAATTATTTATTATTATTATTATCATTATTATTATAATTATTCTTTGTAGTAGTAGTAGTAGTAGTAGTAGTTGTAGTAGTAGTTGTAGTAGTAATCCCATTATTATTGAGTCATTGTTCTTATCGGGTTTTGTTCTCCATGTCACTCTTCAATTATATTTCGAGTTGATTTCATGAATGCGGAGACTGACCAGGCGCCTGAGTGATTGGTGGGGAGCGGAGAGGAAAGGGAAGGTTCGTTTTGTTCTGCTTATTCATAACCTGTTTTCATCCGTTTCTCGTTTTCCCCTCTTCCTTTTATTCCGTATATTTTCCTTACGTCTCGCTGTATTCTTAGCCTTTCATCTTTGCTACCATTCTCTTTCCAAGTTCCTTTCCCTTTTCTCTACACTTTCCCTTACTCCTTTTTTGTCACTTGTTGTCCTTGCTTTTCCCAGTCTCAAGTTCATCATGTTGAGGTCTTTTATGTCTCAAACTCTTATTGTTCCTTTCTCTGACAACCCCTCTTGAGAATATTGTATCACGTGTTGTTGTTGAAATAGTAATAGTAGCAAAATTGATATCATTATTATTAACATCATCATCATTAGTATTACTAGTTTTCTCTTAATCATCATCATTACTGTCACATTCCCCCCTCCATCCTTGTTCCCTCTCCCTTTGTCCCTCTTTTTTTTTCTTTTTTTTTTCTTTTTTTTTTACGTCGCGGCCTATTGCGCCGGTAAGCCTTTTTCCCGTTGGGCCCTGATGGTCTGCCCAAGGCTTCTTTCCCGGTGGGGCCTGATGGTCGGCCCAAGGCTTCTTCCCGGTGAGGCCTGATGGTCGGCCCAGCCCGTTCTGGCGCAGGCGAGTGTTTATAGTGGCGCCATCTTGCATTGGCTCATGCTGCCCTCCCGGAGCTCATCTTTAATCCTTGAATCTAGAGTCCAGGTTGATAGGTGGTCTTCTGGACAGCATGTGGGTAGTTTTAAGCCACTCGGCGGCGGCTGAAAAATCCCAGCTTGGTGGCACCGGGCGGGGATTGAACTCGCGTCGTCCTGAACGCGGCGCCGTCACGCTGTTGACTCAGCCACCGCCTCCCCAACCTTGCTCTTACCTTGCTCTTCCTCTCCTGTCCTTCAACCTTTCCTCACTCTCTCCCATTCTTCCCTGTTTACCTTCCCTTACCTCCCTTATCGTTCCTCCTCTCCCTTATTCTTCTCTCTCCCTCTTTCTTTAAGCCTGCTTCACACTTACATGACTTTTGGCTACGTCGCCGACTTTTGAGTTCGGTGAGATTGGGGCGATTTTTTGGCCGATTTTTGCCAGTACGAGATTGGCACGCAGGCTTTGCGTACGTCGTGCGAAGCTTGTACGAAGGCCAACCGAAGCCGTCCATCAGCATCCGGTGGCACCACGATATGCCACGCAAGCACCGCGACATTTCCCCTGAACTGACCGTCCCTGTCACGTACCTACGACGTACACTACCGAACCCAAGCCGAACGCAAGACGAGGGTGCCACGAAGTTCGTGCCTGGATCGTAGGTCGATTTTTTCCTGTCGAACCGAACACCACACGTGGGTACAACGTATACCGCCCAACATCCATACGCACCCGCCAAGACAGCCAGCCGATGATCGTAATGGCATCAGCTCCTGGGGCCCTCACCTGGCCGCCCCGTATTTAAAGGAGTGACTCGGCAGGGCTTGCCACACCTCACACGCCGCAGCACCGACAACAGTTCCCCACCACCACCCACCAACGTCAGCCATGGACAACACTACAGTACTGGCCCTTTTTGCCCTGGCAACGCAACATAACCTTGACCGTGAACACAATATACTGTACCTGTTAAGGCGACGGCGATACCTGAGGGCACAGCGGCGGCCGAAGGTGTGATCCTGTTGGATCCGCGACTGGTTGGGATTAGAACGCAGGAGGGCGCAGGGGCACTGGGAGAACCTTGTGGCAAAGCTGATTCTGGCGGACAAGTTCTCGTTTAAGAACTACATGAGGAGGTGCCATTTGATGCGTTGCGTTGCCACATCGCGAGTCCATAGTGCGGATGTCGGAAGGGCTACTTGGTGCGTTCAGATCACCATCGGAACGGATACGGGCACGTTCGCTCACTATCGGTCCATGACCGTAGAGCCTGAGTACGGGGTCGTGGAACCTAGGAATAACTCTCGTACATTGTCGTGGTATTGTCGTACAATATATGTAACAGTTTTTCTCGGGTCGTTGTTGTCTCATTGTCGTGCTAATGCACTGCGTACCTTGTACGAACGTCAATGGAAGAGGTTGCGAAGCGACCGATGGTGCCATGTTCCTCCCCGACTCCTCGGCCGGCCGCGACATGTCCCGAGAAATTAAGATCTCCCTTAATTTTTCGGGGCCGCTGGAGAGAGTGCCCCGAGACACCCCGATGCCTGCGACATGCCCCTGCCTAAGGTGTTCCGATTTTTTTCCCGATGTCCAGCCGAACACCGTCGTAACGGCTTCGAGATCAAAAGTCGGCTAGGTGTGAAGCAGCCTTTACCTTACACTCCCTTTCTGTCCACTCTCCCTGACCCCCATCACCCCAGTCTTCCAATGCCTCCCTTACTGTTCTCCCTCCCTTTCTTCCCCTCATCTTACTCTTCATCTCCTCTCTTCTCCTTGCCTTAGCCTTCCTTTCCTAACCTGTCACTCTCTCCTTCCCTCACCTTCTCCCCCTGCCCCCGTTACCCCTTCCTTCCCTCACCTTCTCCCCCTGCCCCCGTCACCCCTTCCTTCCCTCACCTTCTCCCCCTGCCCCCGTCACCCCTTCCTTCCCTCACCTTCTCCCCCTGCCCCCGTCGCCCCTTCCTTCCCTCACCTTCTCCCCCTGCCCCCGTCACCCCTTCCTTCCCTCACCTTCGTCCCCTGCCCCCGTCACCCCTTCCTTCCCTGACCTTCTCCCCTGCCCCGTCACCCATTCCTTCCCTCACCTTCTCCCCTGCCCCCGTCACCCCTTCCTTCCTTCCCTCACCTTCTCCCCCTGACCCCGTCACCCTTCCTTCCCTCACCTTCTCCCCTGCCCCCGTCACCTTCCTTCCCTCACCTTCTCCCCTGCCCCCGTCACCTTCCTTCCTCACCTTCGTCCCCTGCCCCGTCACCCTTCCTTCCTCACCTTTCGTCCCCTGCCCCCGTCACCCCTTCCTTCCCTCACCTTCTTCCCCTGCCCCCGTCACCCCTTCCTTCCCTCACCTTCTTCCCCTGTCCCCGTCACCCCTTCCTTCCCTCACCTTCTCCCCCTGCCCCCGTCACCCCTTCCTTCCCTCACTTTCGTCCCCTGCCCCCGTCACCCTTTCCTCACACCCGTCACCTTTAAATGCCTTCAACCCTCCTTCAGTCCCCTTCTTCTTTCTTTGTCCCCTACCCCAAATCCCCCTTTCCTTCTCACTTTTCGTCCTATTCCCCATCCCCCTTTCTTCCTCCTTCGTTCCTACCCCCTGTCTCCCTTCCTTCCCTCACCTTCGTCCCCTGCCCCGTCACCTTCCTTCCCTCACCTTTCCCCCTGCCCCAATCACCCCTTCCTTCCTCACCTTCGTCCCCGTCTTCCTTCACCCTTCCCTCACCTTCGTCCCCTGCCCCCCATCACCCTTCCTTCCCTCACCTTCGTCCCTGCCCCAAATCACCCTTCCTTTCTTCACCTTCTCCCCTGCCCCCATCACCCCTTCCTTCCCTCACCTTCGTCCCCTGCCCCCGTCACCCCTTCCTTCCCACACCTTCGTCCCCTGGCCCCGTCACCCCTTCCCTCACCTTCGTCCCCTGCCCCCGTCACCCCTTCCTTCCCACACTTTCGTCCCCTGCCCCCCCGTCACCTTCCTTCCATCACCTTTCGTCCCCTGCCCCGTCACCCCTTCCTTCCCTCACTTTCGTCCCCTGCCCCCGTCACTCCTTCCCTTCCTCTGTCGTCCCCCCTGCCCCCATCTTCCTTCCCTCACCTTCGTCCCTGCCCCGTCAGTCCTTCCTTCCCTCACTTTCGTCCCCTGCCCCCGTCACCCCTTCCTTCCCTCACTTTCGTCCCCTGCCCCCGTCACTCCTTTCTTCCCTCACCTTCGTCCCCTGCCCCCGTCACCCCTTCCTTCCCTCACTTTCGTCCCCTGCCCCCGTCACCCCTTCCTTCCCTCACCTTCTCCCCCTGCCCCCGTCACCCCTTCCTTCCCTCACCTTCTTCCCCTGCCCCCGTCACCCCTTCTTTCCCTCACTTTCGTCCCCTGGCCCCGTCACCTTCCTTCCCTCACCTTCTCCCTGCCCCGTCACCCCTTCCTTCCCTCACCTTCGTCCCCTGCCCCGTCACCCTTCCTTCCCTCACCTTCGTCCCCTGCCCCGTCACCCCTTCCTTCCTTCCCTCACCTTTCTCCCCTGCCCCATCACCTTCCTTCCCTCACCTTCGTCCCCTGCCCCGTCACCCTTCCTTCCCTCACCTTCTTCCCCTGCCCCCGTCACTTCCTTCCCTCACCTTCTCCCCTGCCCCGTCACCCCTTCCTTCCCTCACCTTCGTCCCCTGCCCCAAATCACCTTCCCCCTTCCTTCCCTCACCTTCTCCCCTGCCCCCGTCACCCCTTCCCTCATTTTCGTCCCCTGCCCCCGTCACCCCTTCCTTCCCTCACCTTCGTCCCCTGCCCCCGTCACCCCTTCCTTCCCTCACCTTCTCCCCTGCCCCCGTCACCTTCCTTCCCTCTCTTCCCTGCTCCCCCGTCACCCCTTCCTTCCCTCACCTTCTCCCCTGCCCCGTCACCCCTTCCTTCCCTCGCCTTCTTCCCCTGCCCCCGTCACCTTCCTTCCCTCACCCTCTCCCCCTGCCCCCGTCACCCCTTCCTTCCCTCACCTTCTTCCCCTGCCCCCGTCACCCCTTCCTTCCCTCACCTTCTTCCCCTGCCCCCGTCACCCCTTTCTTCCCTCACCTTCTCCCCCTGCCCCCGTCACCCCTTTCTTCCCTCACCTTCTCCCCCTGCCCCCGTCACCCCTTTCTTCCCTCACCTTCTCCCCTGCCCCGTCACCTTCCTTCCCTCACCCTGCCCATCACTCCTTCCTTCCCTCACCTTCTTCCCCTGCCCCGTCCTGCCTCCCCCATCACCCCTTCCTTCCCTCACCTTCGTCCCCTGCCCCGTCACCTTCCTTCCCTCACCTTCTCCCCCTGCCCCCGTCACCCCTTCCTTCCATCACTTTCGTCCCCTGCCCCCGTCACCCCTTCCTTCCCTCACCTTCTTCCCCTGCCGCCGTCACCCCTTCCTTCCCTCACCTTCGTCCCCTGCCCCCGTCACCCCTTCCTTCCATCACTTTCGTCCCCTGCCCCCGTCACCCCTTCCTTCCCTCACCTTCGTCCCCTGCCCCCGTCACCCCTTCCTTCCCTCACCTTCTTCCCCTGCCCCCGTCACCCCTTCCTTCCCTCACCTTCTTCCCCTGCCCCCGTCACCCCTTCCTTCCCTCACCTTCGTCCCCTGCCCCGGTCACCCCTTCCCTCCCTCACTCTCTCGCTCACCTGTCACCCTCTCCGGCAGGTCCTTGGATGGGCTGGACCGCTTCCCGTACTTAGAGGAGCTCGTGCTGGACAACAACTTCATCGATGACGCCGTGGAGCTCCCTCGCCTGGACACCCTGCACACGCTCTCCCTCAACAAGAACAAGGTCAGGAAGGAAGGGGGAAGCATAGGCCAGGTGTCCGCATGTCCAGCTTACCTCAATCACCTGTTCATTTGCCTGCACCTGTCCCCCTTAGACTTAATTAAGAAAGGGGAGGTAAGGGAGGAGAGTGTGAGGGAGGGAGATTTTTCTTGTTTCTTTTCAACTGTACTTTTCCTTGCTCTCTTTCTTTCTTTTTTTTTCTGTTTGTCTGTCTTTCTTTTCCTTTTTTCGTTCTCTCTTTCCTTCTCTCTTCCTCCCTTCCTTCTCTTTTAAAATAGTGAGGGAAAGGAGTTGATGGGTAAGGATGATGATGGTACTTTTTCTTTTTTCTGCCTGTTTCTTTCTTTATTTCTTTCTCTCTTTCTTTCTTTCTCCCTTCCTTCTTCTCTTCTAAAATAGTGAAGGAAAGGGGTAGACGAAGAAGGATGATGATGATGATGATGGTGATGATGATGATTTCTTTTTTCCTTTCTTTCTTTCTTTCTGCCTGTCTGTCTGTCTTTCTTTTCGTTCTTTATTTATCTCTTTCTCTCTTCCTCCCTTCCTTCTTCTCCTTTAAAATAGTGCAGGAAAAGGGCAGATGAAGAAGGATGATGATGATGATAATGATGATGATGATTTATTTTCTTCCTTTCTCTCTTTCTTTTTGTCTGTCTTTCTTTCTTTCTTTCTTCCTTTTCTTTCTCTCTTGATCCCTTCTTCTCTTCTAAAATAGTGAAGAAAAGGGGTAGATGAAGAAGGATGATGATGATGATGAGAAGGAGGAGGAGGAGGTGTTAGGAGAGTAAGGGAAGTGAGAGAGGGAGGGAAGGAGGGAGAGGGAGAAAGGGAAGGAATAAGGAAGGGAGGGTGGGAGGGAGGAAGGGAAGCAGGTGAGGGGATTGTAATAATAAAGATAATAATGACGATGGTGAGTAAAAAAAACGTCGAAATAGTCTTCATCAACTCTAATAATGTGGCTGCTTTTGTCTATTTTTGGGGGGGCACGTTTTTCAAGGCAAGTTACTGAGTTTTGTTGATTTTTTTTCTACATTCCTTTTCTACGACGAGTCTGTAATATGTCAACTTCACATTGTCAAAAACCCAACACTTCTAAAGATCTCCGTCCCCCAAAATGGTAGATGAAGAGTAGTTTAGGTGAAGGGGCTTAGCAAGGTAAAAAAAAGGTTAGTTTAGGTTAGGTGAAGGTTCAGTTAGCGTAGGTTAGAGTGTGGATGGTCAAGTATTCTTAGGTTAGGGAGAGGTACGGAAGTAGAGAGAAAGGTGATGGAGATAAGGGAAGAAATGAGGGAGGAGAGGAAAGGTGATAAGTAGGGAGAGAGGGAGAGAGAAAGAATATGAGGTAGGGAAGGGGAGGAAACGGAGAGTAAGGGGAGAGGAAAAGAAGGGAGAAATAAGGAAAGTGAGAGAAGGAGGGAAGGAGGGAGAGGGAAAGGTGGAAGGAATAATGGAGGGAAGGAGTGTGTGTGTGAGTGTGTGTGTGTGTGTGTGTGTGTGTATGATCACGTGTACCAATGTATGTATATGTATGTGTGTATGTATGTGATATATATATATATATATATATATATATATATATATATATATATATATATATATATATATATATATATATATATATATATATATATATATATATATATATATATATATATATATATATATATATATATATATATATATATATATATATATATATATATATATATATATATATATATATATATATATATATATATATTTTTTTATTTTTTTTTTATTTTTATATGAATTTAAGTTTGGTAGGGTGGGGCCTGATGGTCGGCCCAAGTCTTCTTCACGGTGGGGCCTGATGGTCGACCCAGCTCGTTCTGGCGCAGGCGACTGTTTATAGTGGCGCCATCTTGTATTGGCTCATGCTTCCCCCCGGAACTCGTTCTTGATTCGCTTGGACGGCTTCCTCTAGAGTCCAGGTTGATGGGTGGTCTTCAGGACAGCATGTGGGTAGTTTTAAGCCACTCGGCGGTGACTGAAAAATCCGAGGTGGTAGCGTGGGGATTCGAGCCCGCGTCGTCCATCACACGGTGAATGTGGGCCCAGCACGTTACCAGTTCGGCCACCGCCTCTCTCTCTCTCTCTCTCTCTCTCTCTCTCTCTCTCTCTCTCTCTCTCTCTCTCTCTCTATATATATATATATATATATATATATATATATATATATATATATATATATATATATATATGTCGGGTTATGTTACTTGTTTCCGACAAACAGTTTGGGAAACAGAGCCTTGACAGTGGTGAGGGAAGGGTCCGGCGTTCAAGGCGAGGCTGCCTCTTCCATCTCTAAGTGGCGTAACTGCCGCTGCTTCCTTCACTGTACAGAACACCAAACATAACATTCCAAATGTTCAGCAAAATCCTGTGCAAACAGAAGATCCGACGCGTTGTTCCCGGCACGTGCCTCGTGGCTGGCGGCACCGGCGCCGGGGCGAGCCCCGCCAAGGTGACGCTCAGCCTCAAGCTGAGGGGAGGGTGCTGGCGACCCACCTCGCGGAAGGTGGCCGTCTTCACCTTCCAGGAGGCGTCCGGCCACGCCTCTTCCCACGCCCTGCTGGACCTGGAGTACCTCTTCAGGTGCAGCAGCAAGCCAGGTGCCAGCGACATGCAGGTCAAAATCTGCGTGGCGCTGCGCCGCGGCGGGAAACGCGTGGCCCGCGCTGACCTGGAAGAATTTCTCGGCCAGCTGCTGCGGGGTGGCCGCCCTGACTCTTTCTTCCTGTACATACACGAAGAAAAAGTCGCCCTCCTGCAGGCCAATCAGCCAGTCCCAGGTACGGAATGGCTCTTTGAAGGGGAGGCACGAGGCACGCACACGGGGGTCAAGGCTGAGGCTGACGAAGGTAACGGTGATACTGACGAACTGGTGGAAGACTGCAATGATGAATACTACGAAGAGTGGAAGGCTTACCTCGAGAAGGTATTCTCTGTCGAAGATGAAGATGACACTGACGAAGTGAAAAACTGCAATGACGACAACTACGAAGAATGGAAGGCTTACCTCGAAGAGGTATTTGCCGTTGATGATGATGATGAAGCTGCAGAGAAGGCGACCTCCGAGCTGCGGGAAGCCTCTGGTAATGATGCTGATGAATTGGAAGACGATAATGTTGACTGCAACAAAGAATGGGAGGCTTATCTCGAAGAGGTATTTGCCGCTGAAGATGATGATGAAGCTGCAGGCGAGGTGACCTCCGACGTGGAGGAAGCCTCTGGTGAGGGAAGTGAAGGAACACTCGAGGCGACCTCCGAGGTGGAGGAAGCCTCTGGTGAGGGAAGTGAAGCAGCAGGCGAGGCGACCTCCGAGGTGGAGGAAGCCTCTGGTGAGGGAAATGAAGGAACACTCGAGGCGACCTCCGAGGTGGAGGAAGCCTCTGGTGAGGGAAGTGAAGGAACACTCGAGGCGACCTCCGAGGTGGAGGAAGCCTCTGGTGAGGGAAGTGAAGGAACACTCGAGGCGACCTCCGAGGTGGAGGAAGCCTCTGGTGAGGGAAGTGAAGGGCCTCAGGCGAACACTCGAGGCGACCTCGAGGTGGAGAAGCCTCTGGGGAGGGAAGTGAAGCAGCAGGCGAGGCGACCTCCGAGGTGGAGGAAGCCTCTGGTGAGGGAAGTGAAGGAACACTCGAGGCGACCTCCGAGGTGGAGGAAGCCTCTGGTGAGGGAAATGAAGGAGCACTCGAGGCAACGTGCGAGGTGGAGGAAGCCTCTGGTGAGGGAAGTGAAGGAACACTCGAGGCGACCTCCGAGGTGGAGGAAGCCTCTGGTGAGAAGGAACACTCGAGGCGACCTCCGAGGTGGAGGAAGCCTCTGGTGAGGGAATTGAAGGAACACTCGAGGCGACCTCCGAGGTGGAGGAAGCCTCTGGTGAGGGAAGTGAAGGAACACTCGAGGCGACCTCCGAGGTGGAGGAAGCCTCTGGTGAGGGAAGTGAAGGAACACTCGAGGCGACCTCCGAGGTGGAGGAAGCCTCTGGTGAGGGAAATGAAGGAACACTCGAGGCGACCTCCGAGGTGGAGGAAGCCTCCGGTGAGGGAAATGAAGGAGCACTCGAGGCAACGTGCGAGGTGGAGGAAGCCTCTGGTGAGGGAAGTGAAGGAACACTCGAGGCGACCTCCGAGGTGGAGGAAGCCTCTGGTGAGGGAAGTGAAGCAGCACTCGAGGCGACCTCCGAGGTGGAGGAAGCCTCTGGTGAGGGAAGTGAAGCAACACTCGAGGCAACGTGCGAGGTGGAGGAAGTTGCTCCAAACGGTACAGTGGCCGCAGACAGGGATGCCCCCCATCAGGGCGAGGCCTCTTCAGCAGTGGCCGTCTCTGCCACGCCCTCCACTGCTTCGTACGCTTACCGCAGCATGGCTGTGCCTCATAGATTCATTGATCGCCTTGCAGGCCCCGAGGACCGCCACCTCGAGGATCTGCGGCGGAGCTATGGGGTACAAATCACGCGGATCAAGCGAACCCTGCATGTGAAGGGCCGCAAAGACGCTGTGCTGCAGTGCCACCACTCCATGCGCGCCAAGATCGCTGAGTGGCGGAGGTGCGAGGCCGCTGAGGCTCACTAAGCGACCTACAGACACCTGGCACGGCCCCGTAACACTGCCCATGACCTGACGCCTGACGGACAGTGCTGCGGACGAGGCGACCTCCGAGTTGCGGGAAGCCTCTGGTGAAGGAAAGGAGATGGCCACGAGGTGACCTCCGAGTTGCGGGAAGCCTCTGGTGGCACCATTACTATCGTGTATCTTATATTCTCGTTTCTTATTGTCTAGACATTATGTTATTGTACTTGTCATACCCTGCACTTCCTTTATCATTGTTTCAGTAATGATACTACTACTACTACTACTACTACTACTACAACAACAACAACTACTAGTACTACTACTACTACTACTTCTACTACCACTACCACCATTACTACTACTACTACGACTACCACGACTAATAATAACAACAACAACAAAGACATCAGCCCCTCCACCGCCATTACTCATACCACTGCTGGCACTGCAGCGACGATGAGGGAGACGAGGAAGAAGAATAAGCTCGCGTGTCATGAATGGCGCAGAGTAAAGCCCCGTTCACACTGTGCCGGCCCTGGGCCACGACAACCCAGTGACTCGGGGTATACGAGGTCTTGGGTGAGAAATTTTGATGTGAAAGGGTCCCACATAGTTGGAAAGAGGTCTAGAAACGATCGACGGATGCTGATTCGGCACAGTGTGAAAGGGGCCTAAAAGTCGCTGGGTTGTCGTGGCCAGAGTCGGCACAGTGTGAACGGGGCTTAAGTCCGAGGTCAATGGGGCCAGGAATGAATCGGCTCCTGATTTATGCCTTGCTTTCACCTCCTTTAATAATGTGGCGTGTGGAGACAAACTAGTTTTCTGGCATTTCTTGCAGTATCTACTTTTATCTTACTTCAAAATGCAAGCACATGAAAGAGGAGAAAAAATAACTATAGAAAACAAAACATCCATGCTCAAAGAAGGATTTGCCGACAGCTTGCCCGATGAAAATGCAAAAATTAATAAATAAAAATATAAGATGATTAAATTAATAAATTGAAATATTTACAGACAATGTAATAAACCAGCAGATACATGAATGAATGAGTAATCAATCAATGGGGGCACACGCCGGGGGGCGCGTCGCCCCGCCCACCCTACGACGAGGGTCCCCCCGGGCAAGTCTCCATGCAGGCCCCCTACCCATCCTGATGACTCCTAGCAGGATCTATCGACTTGCTCAAGCCACGAACTCCTTGGGCGTCCCCTTGGCCCCCTCCACTCAAGATCCATCAGTACACGAAGCGCCAGGATACGGTCAGTTGTTGACTTACCAGGCGTGAACCCAGACTGTTCAGATCTCTGCAGCTTCAGCAGCTGGCTATGAATTCGCACCAACAACAGGTGGGCAAGCACCTTTCCTGGCACACTGAGCAGTGTAAGACCACGGTAGTTGTTACAGTCTTGCCGGTTCCCTTTCCCTTTCCAAATAGGGACGACCAGCCAGTCAGTTGGAATGGTACCAGATTGCCATACGGCAGTCAAGACCATGCAACCCACGAATCATGGGCTCACTTCCAGCTTTGAGCAGCTCCGCACTGATGTTACAGGTGCCACGTGCCTTTACACCCCTCAACTTTTCCATAGCCTCTCTAACCTCGTCAAGAGAGGGCGGGCTTTCGTCGATGGGTGGATCAGCATCCGCCACCTGCAGCTCAGCAACTGGAAGCTGCCCACTTGCAGGGTCCGACATGTACAGCAGCTCAATGTACTCAGCCCAACGAACCCTCTGCCCATCCATGTCAGACAGGAGGCAGCCATCAGCTGTTCGGATAGCACTCACCTGGGAGGGAGACTTGGAGCGGAGCTTCTTCAGGGCTCGGTAAGCAGGTCGGAGGTCATTCGCATTTTAATGGCCCTCGACTTCCTCAGCGAGACCCCTGACTTACCTCTCCTTGTCTCTCCTCAGGAAAGCTCTAGTACTGCGCGACAGAGCCCTATATTGGTCCTGATTCCCAGCAAGTCTGGCAGCGCGACTCTCCTCAATATTCTTCAGCGTCTCCGCCGAGGCAAATCCAGTCCTAGATCGCGGGCGCTCTCAAGTGCACTCCTTGGCAACTAGCAGAGTCTTACGTTTGAAGGTGTCTCACAGTTCTACAAGGTCCTCGAGGGCGCTGAGCACATCAAACCGATTTAAGACCGTCACTTCCAACTCCTGAGCACATGCCAGGTCCTTCACCCTCTCGAGATTGAACACAGTATTGTTGCATCTGGAAATTCTTCTTGACCTGACATGAAGCTTGAGTGTTGCAATAACAAGCCTATGGTCAGTTGCAAAGAACTCAGTACTCTGCTAAACCCCGCAATTTTGAAGGATCCTCCAACGAGTACTTACGAGGATGTGGTCAATCCTCTTAGCTACTCCGGCATCGCTACACCAAGTCCAGCGATGCAGCTCTGGTCTCTGGTGCAAGGAACCCGCAATTCTCAATCTCCTGGATCTTGCAAAACTCAGGAGGAGAGAGCTGTTGATGTTCCTGGTGCCAGAACCATGAGGACCAACACACAGCTCGTAGCTAACCCTGTCAGTGCCAGTAGTAGCATTAAGTCGCCCAGGACAATGAGTGTGTCCCGGGGAGGGCACTGGTCTATAACGGAGTCGAGTTTGGCGTAGAACATCTCCTTCTCTTCCGTTTTACACATCTTTGTAGGAGCGAACACTGCAACAAGAGACATGAAGCCCAGTGTGTGCTTCAGCCTCACTCGCATTATACGCTCATCAACCGGAGCAACCTTAACCACAAATGGCAGCAGTTGGCTGGAGATGCCCATAGCTACCCCCCTGACATGGCATCATTGCTCATGCCGGACCAGTAGAAGGTGAATACCCCCTTACTAATCTCGCCACTGCCAGGCCTCCTCGTCTCAGAGAGTGCCACTATAAAAAAAATATGTCCACCCTCAGCCTTCTGAGCTCATTTGATAGGTAGGGCAGTCAATCATCGTCCGAGAGGCTCCGGACGTTCCAGGAGCCCACACGCAGAGCCCTCCGAAGGTTAGCCTGGGACCTGGTTCTGCGGGCGGGCGCACCCTCTGCACCACCCCGGCCGCCCCAAAAAACAAAAAGCTAAATAAATACACACGAACCTGTTTCCCCCCGTCCTGAGCCGCCCGTCTGTTCTTCTTCGTGGCTCAGAAAATTAATGAGCGCGTCAGCCTCGACTTTCCATTTCATCGTTCGCTCTCTCGCATTTTATTCCTCTTCGCTTATTAATTTGCTCAATACTGAACTTACTTTTTCATTTTGTCATAATTTTTAATTTCACATTTTCCTTCCAATTATATTGCAAGCTCGCTTTTGGACCTGACCTCTTTCTTGACCTCTGACCTCTCCCTTGGCTTCTTATTCTGTTTCGTTTTGTTGGAGCGGCGCGTAGCGGGCTTTTTGTTGCTTTTTTTATTGCCCTTGAGCTGCCTCCCTTGATGTGAAAAAAAAAAGCAATATTCATTTTCAGCAGTACACGTACCGTAAACTGCTTTCCGTTTAGTCTAAGTTAGGTTGTTTTCCCTTTTCCTCCCAGACTTGTCTGCGACATAGCAAACTTAACAATCCCTTATCAAACTAAAAATACTCTCCTTTATTTTTCTTTAATATGTACCGTGCCTTGATTTTCTTTTCCTCTCACTCCTCTCACTCACATCTTATTTTGCCTTTTCCACTCTCTTCCCCATCCTGCCTTCACGCTGACACAGACTCTCAACACACCCGGCCAGCCATTTCTTCCACCACAGAGCGATTAACTTAGAACAACCACCTCGAAAGCAGCACACACACACACACACACACACACACACACACACACACGCACACGCACACGCACACACACACACACACCCCTGGACTGAAGTGACAAATGAGCCAGACGTCAACCACAAATGGGAGCAGTACCAGCACACTATTACCAGCGCCTACCACACCTTCTTCCCCATCAAGACGTTCCCAGTCCATCCATCTGACGCCCCCTGGATCAACCCCACCGTCAAGAGGCTCATCTCGCAGAGAAACAGGGCCCACAACACAGACCCTGCCCGCTACAGACAGCTCAGGAACAGAGTCATCAGGGAGATCAAAACCGCCAGAGCAAACTATTATCCTGAAAAAATACACCATCTTAAACAGGCCAACAACAGACAGTGGTATCACAAGGTCAGGTCTCTTTGTGGACTCGGCAAACATTCACCCTCCTTCCCTTGCACTTTACATTTATCACCTGACCGAGCGGCCGAAGAGATAAATACCCATTTCGCGGGTATCTGCCAAAGCCTCCCAAAACTTGATCTCACCGCCCTCCCCACTTACCTACCATCCCCCTCCCCATCCCCATCCGTCCAGGAGGTTGACATTTTCAATAAATTAAAGAAATTAAGGACGCACAGAGCTACCACGCCCACTGACCTCCCAATCAAAATCTATAAGGAATTTGCCCCTGAACTTGCCACCCCCATTTGCTCCATAATAAATGCTTCACTTGAACAAAACACTTGCCCTAGCGACTGGAAAACTTCCTTTGTCACTCCCATCCCCAAAATTTCCAGCCCACAGTCCCTTAATGACCTAAGGCCAATCGCCATCACGCCCATTCCCAGCCTCATTTGTGAAGATTTTATTTTCAACTGGGCTTATGATGATATTAGTAGCCTCATAGACATCCAACAATTTGGCAACATGAAGCACTCCTCCACCACTCATTGCCCGGTCAGCTTTCTAGACTTCATACACAGCCACCTGGACAAACGAGACACCTCCCTTGCCCTTGCTTTTGCCGACTTCAGGAAAGCATTTGACCTTGTAGACCACACTGTTGTCATTACTAAGGCCATTGAGCAGTGGCTTCACCCTAATATTGTATCGTGGCTGACTGATTTCCTCAGCGCACGCCAGCAAATAGTTCGCTCCCAGGGCTCGGTCTCCCCTCCTCTTGAGCTGACGTGTGGCGTCCCGCAAGGCACTAAAATGGGTCCGCTTTGCTTCTTGGTGCTCATTAACGACTCTCTCATGGACACACCGCATCGCTGGAAATATGTTGACGACAGCACCTTGGGCGTCCCCGTCAACAACAGGGATCCAGACTATGCACCTCTTCAAGCGTCGCTCGGCAACCTTCAGGCATGGACGGTTGACAACAGTGTCACTATCAACCACACCAAGACCATGGTGATGCACGTTTGCACGTCCAAGAGAGATGTGCCACCTCCGCTGCTGTCTATTGGCTCACACCACCTCCAGGTTGTCCAGTCCACCAAACTACTCGGCATCACTGTGGACAACCAGCTCAACTGGAAGCTCCACGTCTCCAACACCGTCAGAGCAGCCTCCTACAAGCTGTACATGCTGCGTAGACTCAGGACGCTGGGGGCACCGGCTGCTGAGCTGTGCAGTATTTACACATCTTTCATACTGCCAAAGCTCATGTATGCCTCCCCGGCGTGGTCATCGTCCCTTACCCTCACCCAACAACAGCAGCTTGAGAGGGTTCAAAAGAGGGCATTCAGGGTCATTTTAGGCCCTGACTACCACACCTACGACAATGCCCTGACCATCCTGAGTCTCCCGAGGCTCTCTGACAGGCACCAGGACGCCCTCAGAAAATTCGGAATCTCCCTGCTTCACCATCCTCGCCACCGCCGCCTCCTGCCACCCGACGCCCCTCCCCCCACCCGCTTCACCAGACACCACAACAAAATCATCCCCTTCAGAGCGCCGCGAACCAACCGTTACAAACGTAGCGCAGTGCCCGCGATGGTGCGGATGATAAACAATGCCCAGTGACAGTCATACCCAAAGGGCCGCGGTAGAGATTAGCACCTCGCCGCTACCCTTTAAGTGCCCCCTTCACACCACCCTCCCTCTCCCTTACGTCTCTATTTTTAGCTCTCCCAAACCACCCCCCACCCTCTCCCTCCCTCTAGTGTAGCCTATTTACTATTAGTTTATTGTATTTTTAATTTGTATATTTTCAGCCTAACGGCTGCCTTACATTAATAAACCTATTATTATTATTATTATTATTATTATTATTATTATTATTATTATTATTATTATTATTACACACTCCTGTTTCTCCACTGCCTCTCACACACCTAGAATAATAACAGTAAAATCCCGTGTTTATTGAAGCCGAAGGGTATGCAGGGGGTGAGGGTGGGTGTGGAGCTCCCGGAGTCAGGAGGGCGGCCAATGCGACTAACTCTGTCTCTTCAGCTCCAGCCCTTAGTTAAGAAGGTGGAGAATGCGGTAAAGGGGGGAAAGGGATTTAATAAGGTTAGGGTAAAGGGTAAAGAAGGATTCATTTGTTTCCCTGTATATTCTCATGTTTTCCTGTCTGTTCATCTATTTTCTTTCTGTTTATCTGTCTATCTACCTACCTGTTGACATCTTTAATCAACTGTTCACCTTTCTGTTCACCTGTTTCACCTGTCTACTCGTTCACCTGTCTCTAATCACCTAACCACCTTACTTCGAATAAACAATAGACACCTTCAAGAAAGAGGCATGTTAGGTTTGATTACGTGTTTTATGCTACTACTACTACTACTACTACTACTACTACTACTACTACTACTATTACTACTACTACTGCTGCTACTACTACTACTACTACTACTACTACTACTACTACTAAATACTACTATTACTACTACAAAGCCTACTACTACTACTGGCCTCTTGTAGACACCATAATGTTCTTCAATGTCAACGAATGATATCTCTGCTTCCTGCCTCGACCTGTCTTGCGTCTTCCTCACCTGTCTGTCTTCCTCACCTGGTTTCCTCTCTTCCTGCTTCCTCCGCTTCCTACCTTCACTTTCACTCTGCGGCTAATGACCCCTGCTCACCTGTGCTACACCTTGCTTGCTTTGCTTATTTTTTATTTGTTCTTGTTCGTTGTTTTCTTCGTTTGCTTGCTTACTTGTTGTTTTGTTTACTTGTTGGTTTGTTTCTGTGTGTCTACGTATCTATCTGTCGTATAATGTAACTTTCATTCATTCATTTATTTATTTACTCAGCCTATTTTTCATTCTTTCAGCTTTATGTTCACCTCTCTATCTGTTCACTCCTTCAGCTGTCTCTTTTTTCTGTTCAATCGTCTGTTTTCCTGTCTTTTTTATCTGTCTGTTCGTTTGTATCCCTGTCTGCTCATAATTCCCTGTCTGTTCATTATTTTCTTTCGGTTTACTTCTCGATCTATCTACCTGTTGACACCTCTAATCAACTCTTCACCTTTCTGTTCACCTTTCACACTTGTCTACTTGTTTACCTGTCTTTAATCACCTAACCTTTACCTGTCCACCTGTCTTTAATCACCTGCTTATCTATTTTTACCTGCTCATCTGTCTGAATATCACCTGTCCAAAGTTTCCACCTGTGTTAATCTTCTCCCCTTTCTGTTCACCTTTCTCACCTGTCTTTAATCACCAAATCATCTTCCTTCACCTGTTCACCTATCTTTAATCACCTAATCATCTACCTTTGCTTGGTCATCTCTTAATATCACACTTCCACCTTTCTACCTGTGTTAATCTTCTCACCTTTCTGTCCACCTTTCTCACTTGTCTTTAATCACCAAATCATCTTCCTTCACCTGTTCACCTATCTTTAATCACCTAATCATCTACCTTTGCCTGGTCATCTCTTAATATCACATGTCCACCTTTCTACCTGTGTTAATCTTCTCACCTTTCTGTTCTCTCGTTAACCTGTCTACCTGTCCACCTGTCTTTACTCTAATCACCTGTTCACCTAACTTTAATCACCTAATCATCTACCTTTGCCTGGTCATCTGTCTGAATATCACCTGTCCACCATTCTACCTGTGTTAATCTTCTCACCTTTCTGTTCTCTCGCTAACCTTTCTACCTGTCCACCTGTCCTTACTCTAATCACCTTCTCATCCCCTTTTATTTGCTCATTTGTGTTTTTAATCCCCTATTCATCTCGTTTTACCTGCTCTCCTATACTTTATCACCTGTTAAAATTTACCTGTCCTATCTCATTCACCTATTCTTTACCTCTCTTTAATCCCCTATTCATCTCGTTTTACCTGTTCTCCTATTATCACCTGTTAATCTACCTGTCCTAATCTAATCTCATCCACCTATCCTTTACTTCTCTTTAATCACCCGCCCACCTGTGTGTTCACCTGGCGGGTCGGTCAACAGGTGAATGACTTGTCTCGGCTGCTGGACCAGGTGAGCGAGCGCTTCCCCAACCTTCGTTACCTGAGCCTGCTGGGGAACAAGGCGTGCCCCGACCAGCTCACGGGCGACGCGGCGGACGAGAAGGACTACACAAGCTACAGGTGAAGGGGGAAGGAGGAGAAGGGGAGAGGGGAAGGAGGTATAGGAGAAGGGGGGAGGGGAAGGAGGAGAAAGGGGGAGGGGAAAGAGGTATAGGAGAAAGGGGGAGGGGAAGGAGGTATAGGAGAAGGAGGGAAGGAGGTATAGGAGAAGGGGGGAGGGGAAGGAGGTATAGGAGAAGGGGAGGGAAGGAGGTATGGGAGAAAGGGGGAGGGAGGAGGTATAGGGAGGGGAGGAAGGATGGAGAAGGGGAGGGGAAGGAGGTATAGGAGAAGGGGGGAGGGGAAGGAGGTATAGGAGAAGGGGGGAGGGGAAGGAGGTATAGGAGAAGGGGGGAGGGGAAGGAGGTATAGGAGAAGGGGGGAGGGGAAGGAGGTATAGGAGAAAGGGGGGATGGAAGGAGGTATGGAGAAGGGGGAGGGAAGGAGGTATAGGAGAATGGGGGAGGGGAAGGAGGTATAGGAGAAGGGAGGGAAGGAGGTATGGGAGGGAGGGAAGGTATAGGAGAAGGGGGGAGGGGAAGGGGGTATAGGAGAAGGGGGGAGGGGAAGGAGGTATAGGAGAAGGGGGGAGGGGAAGGAGGTATGGAAACATGGACTAGCAGGCATCAGAAAGCCTGTTGGCTCATTACTAGGCTGCCTGCGTTCAGTGATTTAATCAATCCATTTGCCATAGGAGTGGCTTGCAGGGAAGGATTAAAGCACTTGTGTATCTACTCTTGGGAACGTTCAGTTCACTCCCGTTGCAGCAAAGTGGCGATCAATGCGTTTCTTGAAGGAGTTGATGCTTTCTGCTCTAACCACTTCTGCAGGAAGGCTGTTCCAGTGGCGAACAAGTTTATTCGAGAAATAACTCCTGCCGATGTCGGTATTGCATCGCTTTGCTTGAATTGTTTTTCCGTTGTTTCTTGTTCTCAGGTTAGTTTGTAGCGTGAAGAGTTTGGAGTGATCAACAGAGCTGGGATTCTGTAGAAAAAATCTACCACCGGCATCGGTAGTCGGTAGCGAGCCGCGTCCAATCGGTATCGGTAGATCGGTAGATTTTTCAGAAATCTACCGATCGGTATAGATTCGGTATCGGTAGATTAAAAAACTCTATAATTATATAATAAAAAAATGCTTTTAAAGGCCCATAACACACTTTTTAAGTTATTTCTCTCTTATTTCGGTTAACTTAAGAATATAAGTAAATTAGAGTCTTTTAATACTTTTTTTAAGTTCAAAAATACATAACTTATTTAATAAATGAATTTCTCCCTCAAAAAATAAACATCAAACTGAAAAAAAGTTAAATTTAAACAAACTAGACAATACAGCATTATTTATTAACTTTCACAAAATAAATTTCTTCCCAACACAAAAAAAAATTACAACTGAAGCAGTCTTGAGCCTCCTACTCCAGGTCGGTGTCGGCGCCCTTCTTGAGGTCCTCCTTGAGGAATGTCTTGAACTGCCACTTAAAACACTAGGCGATGAGGCTGAGCACGTTGTCGAGAGCGTAGGAGCTAGAGCGTAGGTGTAGGCTACTCGCGTCGGCAGGCCAAACAAGAGTGGGGCTCCCGCTAAAACTTTTGGCGGGAGCGAGAATCTGCTAGGTCGTGGCTGCCTCTGATTGGCTGAGAACGCCCAGAACGGCCGGTGATTGGCTAAGCGTGATGACGTCAAAGTAATACCTGGAATTTCCTGCTAACTGCTTCCCATAGATGCGCTCGAACGTGTTGAAACTTGTCCGTTTCATTTTGCCGGGGTCGTCTTCTCTTAAGTCTTAACAAAAAAGTCCCGCGCTCGCTTTTTCAATCTACCGATACCGATTGACTGCCAATCATGCGATCGGTAGCGGTATTCGGTAGTTTCTTCAAAATACCGAATGATCGGTATCGGTAGCAGTAATCTACCGCCGGTAGTACCGATCCCAAATGTCAATCGGTAGTCCCAGCTCTAGTGATCAACGTTGCTGAGCTTGTTCAGGTACTTAAAGACTTGTATCATGTCTCCCCGCAGTCGTCTCTTTTCCAACGTGAAGAGGTTGAGTCGCTCGAGTCGCTCTTCATAGGGCTTCGTCCTCAGTGATGGTATCATCTTCGTGGCGCGGCGCTGTACTCTCTCAAGTAATTCAATGTCTTTCCTGTAATTAGGAGACCAGAATTGCACGGCGTATTCCAGGTGGGGCCTTACCAGCGAATTATACAAGGATAACATAACTCCCGGCGTCTTGTATTCGAAGTTCCTCGATATGAACCCAAGCATTGTATTGGCTTTCTTACAGGCGGACTTGCAGTGTTTTGTTTGTTTCAAGTCACTGCTGATGGTGACCCCGAGGTCTCTTTCCTCTTGCACAGCATGTAGTGGTTCGCCACCCATGTGGTATATGTGGTTGCTGTTTCTGGATCCGATATGCATTACTTTACATTTGGTAGTGTTGAAGGACATCTGCCATTTTTCCGACCACCGAGTGATCTGGTCCAGGTCTCTCTGGATAATTTCGCAGTCTGCCGTCGTGAGGGCCTTCCCACCCACCTTTGTGTCGTCGGCAAATTTTGAAAGATTGGATTTTAATCCTAGTTCTAGGTCGTTGATATATATGATGAAAAGTATGGGAGGGGAAGGAGGTATAGGAGAAGGGGGGAGGGGAAGGAGGTATAGGAGAAGGGGGGAGGGGAAGGAGGTATAGGAGAAGGGGGGAGGGTTCTGATATCTTATAATCCTCCTGTTGTCATGTTATCTTAATTATCTATATTGTCCACCTCTTTATTGTTGTCAGTTATCCTTCCGTGTGTCGTTATCTTTGTCATTCTTCTGTATCTTATCGTCTGTCATGTTTCTTATCCTCTCTCCTGTGTATTATCTTTGTTATCTTTGTTATTCTTCTTTATCTTATCGTCTGTCATCTTTCTTATCCTCTCTCCCGTGTATTATCTTTGTTATCTTTGTTATTCTTCTTTATCTTATCGTCTGTCATCTTTCTTATCCTCTCTCCCGTGTATTATCTTTGTTATCTTTGTTATTCTTCTTTATCTTATCGTCTGTCATCTTTCTTATCCTCTCTCCCGTGTATTATCTTTGTTATCTTTGTCATTCTACTGTATCTTATCGTCTGTCACCTTTCTTATCCTCTCTCCCGTGTATTATTTTTGTCATCTTCGTTATCTTTCTTTATCTTATCGTCTGTCATCTTTCTTATCCTCTCTCCTGTGTATCATTATCTACCATTATCCTTTGTGTTGTGTGTTATCAGTCATTATCTTTATTACCCCCTATTCACTTTATTATCTTTGTTATATCTATTATCTTATCCACTATCTTTATAATCTTCCCACCGTCCCTGTCATGTCTCCGATCCCCTCTGGCTTTCCACACCCCCTTCCTCCCCACTCCCCAATACTCACCCACCCCTTCCCTGCCTGGCTCTCCACTCCCCCTTCCTCCCCACTCCCCAATACTCACCCACCATTTCCCTGCCTGGTTTTCCACACCCCCTTCCTCCCCACTCCCCAATACTCACCCACCCCTTCCCTGCCTGGCTTTCCACTCCCCCTTCCTCCCCACTCCCCAATACTCCCCCACCCCTTCCATGCCTGGCTTTCCCACCCCCTTCCTCCCCACTCCCCACTACTCCCCCACTCCTTCCCTGCCTGGCTTTCCACTCCCCCTTCCTCCCCACTCCCCAATACTCCCCCACCCCTTCCCTGCCTGGCTTTCCACTCCCCCTTCCTCCCCACTCCCCAATACTCACCCACCCCTTCCCTGCCTGGCTTTCCACTCCCCCTTCCTCCCCACTCCCCTATACTCACCCACCCTTCCCTGCCTGGCTTTCCACACCCTTCCTCCCCACTCCCCAATACTCACCCACCCCTTCCCTGCCTGGCTTTCCACACCCCCTTCCTCCCCACGCCCCAATACACACCCCCTTCCTGCCTGGCTTTCCACACCTCCCCTCCCCATACTCACCCACCACTTCCCTGCCTGGCTTTCCACACACCCTTCCTCCCCACTCCCCAATACTCACCCACCCCATCCCTGCCTGGCTTTCCACTCACCCTTCCTCCCCACTCCCCATACTCCCCACCTTCCCTGCCTGGCTTTCCACACAACCTTCCTCCCCACTCCCCAATACTCCCCCACCCCTTCCATGCCTGGCTTTCCACACACCTTCCTCCCACTCCCCAATACTCACCCACCCCTTCCTGCCTGGCTTTCCACACCCTTCCTCCCACTCCCCAATACTCACCCACCCCTTCCCTGCCTGGCTTTCCACACCCCCTTCCTCCCCACTCCCCAATACTCACCCACCCCTTCCCTGCCTGGCTTTACACACCCACTTCCTCCTCCCCAATACTCACCCACCCCTTCCCTGCCTGGCTTTCCACACCCACTTCCTCCCCACTCCCCAATACTCACCCACCCCTTCCCTGCCTGGCTTTCCACACACCTCCCCACTCCCCAATACTCCCCCACCCCTTCCCTGCCTGGCTTTCCACTCCCCCTTCCTCCCCACTCCCCAATACTCACCCACCCCTTCCCTGCCTGGCTTTCCACACAACCTTCCTCCCCACTACCCAATACTCCCCCACCCCTTCACGGCCTGGCTTTCCACACACTTCCTCCCCACTCCCAATACTCACCCCTTCCTGCCTGGCTTTCCACACAACCTTCCTCCCCACTCCCCAATACTCACCCACCCCTTCCCTGCCTGGCTTTCCACACACCCTTCCTCCCCACTCCCCAATACTCACCCACCCCTTCCCTGCCTGGCTTTCCACACACCCTTCCTCCCCACTCCCCAATACTCACCCACCCCTTCCCTGCCTGGCTTTCCACACACCCTTCCTCCCCACTCCCCAATACTCACCCACCCCTTCCCTGCCTGGCTTTCCACACACACTCCCCAATGCTCACCCACACCTTCCCAGCCTGGCTTTCCACACACCCTTCCTCCCCAATACTCACCCACCCCTTCCCTGCCTGGCTTTCCACACCCACTTCCTCCCCACTCCCCAATACTCCCCCACCCCTTCCCTGCCTGGCTTTCCACACACCCTTCCTCCCCACTCCCCAATACTCACCCACCCCTTCCCTGCCTGGCTTTCCACACCCACTTCCTCCCCACTCCCCAATACTCACCCACCCTTCCTGCCTGGCTTTCCACCCCTTCCTCCCCACTCCCCAAAACTCACCCACCCCTTCCCTGCCTGACTTTCCACTCCCCCTTCCTCCCCACTCCCCAATACTCACCCACCCCTTCCCAGCCGGGCTTTCCACACCCCCGTCCTCCCCACTCCCCAATACTCACCCACCCCTTCCCTGCCTGGCTTTCCACTCCCCCTTCCTCCCCACTCCCCAATACTCACCCACCCCTTCCCTGCCTGACTTTCCACACCCCCTTCCTCCCCACTCCCCTATACTAACACCTCCCCCCTCCCCAGGTTGTACGTCCTTCACCGTCTCCCCAAGCTAAGGTTCCTGGACTCAACCGCCGTCAGGAGGAGCGAGGCGAGGGAGGCGAGGAAGAGGGGCTCGCTGGCGAGGGGTGGGCGCGCCACCTCCGCCCCCCCGCCCTCCCTGCTGGCCAAGACGGTGAGGGGGGTGAGGGATGAGGGGGTGAGCGAGGGAGGGAGGGTTGAAGGGGGTAGTGTGGGGGGTGAGGGGAGGGGTATTGGAGGTGAATGTGGAGTGATTTTGGGGGAAGGGGAAGTAGTAGTAGTAGTAGTAGTAGTAGTATCCTAGTAGTAGTAGTAGTAGTAGCAGTAGTAGTAGTAGTAGTAGTAGTAGTAGTAGTAGTAGTAATAGTAGTAGTAGTAGTAGTAGTAGTAGTAGTAGTAGTAGTAGTAGTAGTAGTGGTAGTAGTAGTAGTAGTAGTGTTATTTCTTATTATTATTGCAAAAGGTGTATTAGGAAGTGTACGTGTGTGTGTGTGTGTGTGTGTGTGTGTGTGTGTGTGGATTTGAGTATTCTACGTGCGTGTATGTTTGTGTGTACTCATTTTTTCATGTACGTATGTGTGTATGTACTGATAATCTCTCATTTACGTGTATGTGTACTTTTAGTCTTTCGTGTACGTGTCTGTGTGTGCGTAATCATGTGCGTGTGTACCTCCAGGGAGATGACGGGTTGATGTCCACGCAGCCCTCCCTCCAGTGCAGCCTCCCCAGCTCCCCCGTCAGCCCCCCCGCCTCCTCTCCCTTCCACGGCCCCCCAGACCCCCCTCTCACCCCCCCAGCCAAGGAGATGAACGGCGCGACGCCCACCACCCACGCCCCCCTCACCGCACGCCACACAGGTACGCACACAGGTGACTTTATCTATTTGTTTACCTGTCTATCTATATATATAACTGTCTGCCTGTCTATCTATTTACCTTTCTATTTCTCCATTTGTCTCTCTGTATGTCTATCTTTATGACTCTATCTATCCATCCATCTCCCTACTTATCTATCTGTGTATCGATCCTTCTTCCTATCTGTCTGTTTATGTTTATGTTATTCTCTCTCCTGTGTATTATCTTTGTTATTCTTCTGTATCTTATCGTCTGTCATCTTTGTTATCCTCTCTCCTGTGTATTATCTTTGTTATCTTTGTTATTCTTCTTTATCTTATCGTCTGTCATCTTTCTTATCCTCTCTCCCGTGTATTATCTTTCTTATCTTTGTTATTCTTCTTTATCTTATCGTCTGTCATCTTTCTTATCCTCTTTCCCCTGTATTATCTTTGTTATCTTTGTTATATTTCTTTATCTTATCGTCTGTCATCTTTATTATCCTCTCTCCTGTGTATTATCTTTGTTATCTTTGTTATATTTCTTTATCTTATCGTCTGTCATCTTTATTATCCTCTCTCCTGTGTATTATCTTTGTTATCTTTGTTATATTTCTTTATCTTATCGTCTGTCATCTTTATTATCCTCTCTCCTGTGTATTATCTTTGTTATCTTTGTTATTCTTCTTTATCTTATCGTCTGTCATCTTTCTTATCCTCTTTCCCCTGTATTATCTTTGTTATCTTTGTTATATTTCTTTATCTTATCGTCTGTCATCTTTATTATCCTCTCTCCTGTGTATTATCTTTGTTAACTTTGTTATATTTCTTTATCTTATCGACTGTCATCTTTATTATCCTCTCTCCTGTGTATTATCTTTGTTATCTTTGTTATTCTTCTTTATCTTATCGTCATCATCTTTCTTATCCTCTCTCCCGTGTATTATCTTTGTTATCTTTGTTATCACTTTGTCTATCTCTATCTATCCGACATCCATCTATCTATTTATCTATCTATCTATCTGTCCGCTTATCTATTCACCCTTCTATCTATCTACTTACCTGTATATGTCCGTCTATCCATGTATCTACCTGTCTATCTATTTATCTGTCTGTCTGTCACCTGCGTATTCACTACTGCTCTCCTCTTCATTTCCTCAATCAAAGTTTGTTTTCCATTCTCATTTTTTTTTCTTTTTTTTTTCATTTTCATTTTTTCATTTTTTTCTAGTTTCATTTTCATTTTTTTCATTTTTTCAATTTTTTCATCCGTTTTTTTTTTTTTTCGTTTTTTTTCATTTTGTTTTCCATTCTCATTTTTTTCAGTTTTTTCATTTTTTTTCATTTTTTTTCATTTTCCATTCTCATATTTTGTTTTCCTTTCCCACATTTTCTCTTCCCTGTTTTCCCTTTCCCTCCTTCCTTACCACCTGTGTCTTTCCTCTCTTTCTCATATCCTTATTTCTCCTACCTGTCTATCTATTTACCTGTCTGTCTGTCACCTGCGTATCGACCAATGTTCTCTTCTTCATTTCCTCAATTCAAGTTTGTTTCCCAATCTCATATTTTCTCTTCCCTGCTTTCCCTTTCCCTCCTTCCTTACCACCTGTCTTTCCTTTCTTTCTCATATCCTTATTTCATCTACCTGTCTGTCTGTCACCTGCGTATCCACTCCTGCTCTCCTCTTCATTTCCTCAATTCAAGTTTGTTTCCCTTCTCATATTTTCTCTTCCCTGCTTTCCCTTTCCCTCCTTCCTTACCAGATGTGTCTTTCCTCTCTTTCTCATACCCTTATTTCTTCTACCTGTTTATCTATTTACCTGTCTGTCTGTCACCTGCGTATCCACTAATGTTCTCTTCTTCATTTTTCCTCAATTCAAGTTTGTTTCCCTTCTCACATTTTCTCTTCCCTGCTTTCCCTTTCCCTCCTTCCTTACCACCTGTGTCTTTTCTCTGCTTTTCATATCCTCATCTCTCTGAGCCACTTTGTCATAATTCGTCACCTTCGCAAACAAACCGCCAAAGTCATTATCTTCTACTTCTCAGGAAATCAGAAAAGAACTGTCATTATCTCAATAAATATATAGCGATAGATCAGTAAGTAGGTGAATAAGTAGACAGAGAAATGTAGATAGGTAGATGAGAAGGAAGGCAGGTAGAGAGGTAGATAGGGAGGAAGAAAGATTGATGACTAAGGAAGGATAGTTAAGCGAGTGGAGATGGATGGAGAAATAAGGCTGTAGGTATGTGTTTTAATGAGGAATGAAGAAATAATGAACATAATAATAAGAAATAAAGATGTAGTAAGCGCTGAGAAGACTGGACGTATGGCGATCATGATAATATAAGATTTAGGCAGAAAAGAAAAGGCCAATTCTAGATGACCAAGGAAGGATAGTTAAGCGAGTGGAGACGGATGGAGAAATAAGGCTTAGCTATGCGTTTTAATGAAGAATGGAGAAACAGTGAATGTAATAATAGGAAATAAAGATGTAGTAAGCGCTGAGAAGACTGGACGTATGGCGAACATGATAATATAAGATTTAGGCAGAAATGAAAAGGCCGATTCTAGAACACTCAAACTCTGAATAACGAAGCCAGCTATACAAAAATGGGCGTCACACGTTGAAAAATTGATGTAGACAAAAACCTGGAAATTGATGAAAAGTGACGCGGGCGATTCTTTTATGAGGGTGACGCATATACTGTTATCAATGGTCACTTCTCTCCTCCCGAAATTGACCTCTCTTTTGGCACCCTTATAAACTCTTTTTTTTTTATAGGGGCAGAGTTTAGCAGGCTTTTATTTTCCTCTCTCATCACTCCTCTTTTTTTTTTCCCCTTGAGTTGCTTCCTTTCCTGTCAAAAAGAAAAAGGAATATCTCTCCACCTTCCCATTTTTTTTCAGTAATTCTTATATATATTTACTTCTTCTTATCATGTTCGCGATTCGTCCAATCTTCTCAACGCTTACAACATCTTCATTTCTTAATATTACGTTCTTCATTTCTCCCTGCTTCATTAAAACGCATAGCTACAGTCTTATTCTTCCATCCATCTCCATTCGCTTAACTATCCTTCCTTAAGCAACCCGTCCAGTCATCTACCTTTCTTCCTACCTTTTTATCTATCTACCTGCCGTCCTTCTCACCTATCTATCTACATTTCTCTGTCTACTTATTCACCTCCTTACTGATCTATCGCTATATGTATTCATCTATCAAGCTCTGTTCGCTCAACTGTACCTAATCTACCTGTCCTAACCTATCTACCTACCTATCTACATCTCTTCGTCTACTTACCCACCTCCCTATTTATCTATCGCTATATATATTCGTCTATCAATATCTATTCGCTCAACTGTACCTAATCTACCTGTCCTAACCTACCTACTTACCTATTATGTACCTTTCTAGCTCTACCTTGCTACCTACTTACCCTTCTACTGCTTGCCCACCTGATACTCACCTACCTATTTATCTACCTACCTATATACCCGTTTTCCTCAATGCCAACCCACCCGTCTGCTTATACACCCATGAAGAAAAAGACACGAAGACCAGAAAACCAAATGAAAATGTCAAAAAACAACAACGAAATACCAAAAGACTAAAGGAAAGAAAAACTCGAACCTACCTACCTATTTACCCACCTACTATCTACCTGCCCAATTATCTACCTGCATACTTACCTGTCTTCATCCCCCATAGGTTCCCAGGCCATGATGACCCGCCAGCAGTCCGTCACCCTCTCCGATGCAACCCTGAGACACACAAACTGCTGATCACGTCCCTTTTGTAAGACGATGGTGAAGGAAAGTGACCTCGAATTTAAGGGGTGACAGTAGATAAAGGAAAGGCCGAGGGACGAAAACGATGAAGGCAACAACGAAAAGAAACGAATGAGCGGAAGGGGAAGAGGAAAGGAAAGGAAAGGAACAGAAAATAAACAAAAAAATACGAATGACCGGAAGAGGAAAGGAAAGGAAAGGAACAGAAAAAAATAAGAATGACCGGAAGAGGAAAGGAAAGGAACAGAAAATAAACAAAAAAATACGAATGAGCGGAAGAGGAAAGGAAAGGAAAGGAACAGGAAATAAAAAAAAACGAATGACCGGAAGAGGAAAGGGAGGAGCAAGAGGAAAAGGAGAGGAAAGGAACAAAAAAAATGAATGACCGGAAGAGGAAAGGGAAGAAGAAGAGGAAAGGGAAGAGGAAGAGGAAAGGGAAGAGGAAGAGGAAAAGATGAGGAAAGGAACAAAAAAAATGAATGACCGGAGGAGAAAAGGCAGGAAAACAAACAAACAAACAAATTAACGAAAGACGAATAAATGAAAGGAATAAAAAAATAATCGGCAGAAAATAAAAACGAGGATGGAAGGAAAAAAAAAGAAAACACGAAGAACAGAAAAAAAACAATGAAATGGAAAAAAAAAGGAAGACAGGAAGAAAAATTAAAGTCCAAAAAAAAAAGAGCTAAATATTATGTTGTTATATCAGTGTCGGAGGCTTGTGTATTTGTTTGTTTGTTTGTTTGTTTTCGTTTTATTGGTATTTCCTTTCTATTTTTGCTTTTTTGTTTCTTTTTTTATTTTTTTGTTATTGTTTGTTTGTTTGTTTTCATTGTTTTCCTTTTTTAGTTATTTTTGTTTTTCATTCCTTGTTTATTTTGTTCTTCGTTTTTTTCTTCATTGTTTTCCTTTTTTGGGTATTTCCTTTTTTGTTATTTATGTTTTTCAATTCTAATATTTTTTCTTCCGTTTGTTTTTTGTTTTATTTAGTTTTGTTTTCTCTTTTTTTTTTTTTTTTCGTCTATTTTCATTGATTTCCTTTTTGGGGGTATTTCCTTTTTTTTGTTCTGTTTGTTTGTTTTTCATTCCTTATATATATTTTGTCTCGTATTTTTTCATTTCTTTTGTTTTGTGTTTTTCTTTCGTTTTTTCCTCGTTCTTTTGTCTTTCTTTTGTTTTGTTTTCATTTTTCATTTCTTATATATATTTTGGGGTTTTTTGCGGGGTTTTTTTTGGGGGGGGGTTGTTTTTGTTTTTGTTTTCATTACCCATATTTTGTTATCTGTCCTCTGTTTTTATTTTTCATTCCTCATATTTTGTGTTTTGTCCTTTGTTTTTTTTTCGTTTTTTTCGTTTCTTTTTTTGTTTTTTGTTTTTTCATTCCTAATATATATTTTGTGTGTTTTTCCTTCCTTTAGTCGTCTCTGCTCTTTTGTTTGTTTGTTTGTTTTGTTTTGTTTTCATTTTCTCTTCCTGTCTAGCTTTTTTTTTATATTTTGTGTTTTTATTTCTTTCCTGTAGTCATCTCTGCTCTTTATTTATTTATTTGTTCGTTTGTTTGTTTGTTTGTTTTGTTTTGTTTGACTTTCATTTTCTCTTCCTGTCTTTCGTTTTTTTTTCATTTATTTGTTTTTTTCTGTTCTTCGTTCTTTTTTTTTCTTTTTTTTTCATTCCTTTCATCCTCTTTTTTTCTGTCAATTATGTTTTTTTTATTATTCCTTTCCTTTATTCGTCTTTCGTGTATTTTGTTTGTGTTTTAATTCCTTTTCTCCTCCGGTCTTTCGATTTCTGTTTTTTGTTTATTTTTTGTTCCTTTCCTCTTCCGGTCATTCGTGTTGTTGTTGTTATTGTTGTTGTTGTTTTTATTCTTTTCGTTTTTTTTCAGACTTTTTGGGGGTCACTTTTCTTATACTCTTAGTCCCTGTCTTAGTATTGCTGTTATCGTCATTGTTATTATTATTATTATTATTATTATTATTATTATTATTATTATTATTATTATTATTATTATTATTATTATCATTATTATTATTATTATTATTATTCAGGAAGTTTTCATCCATATTACTAGTGTGTGCGTGTATAGCTTGTACGTACGTTTGTTAAAGTCTCACACACACACACACACACACACACACACACACACACACACACACACACACACACACACACACACATACAAAGAAAATACATGCTAATACATTATGATTAATATGAGTAACAGGCTTTGTGTATTTCAGCGTTTTTTTTCCTATTCATTTGCATTTCCTCTTCAATACGACTGTTTTGCCATACATATAAACACACACTACCATCAACAAATATATACACAGAAACACAGAGTTAATCTAGTTTCCATTCATTGTATCTCGTTCAGTTATCTTTTCTTCTCTTCTCTTATGCTTTTTTTTCTGTCATTTCTCCTCTCCTTTCCTCTCCTTTCTTCTCCTCCCTTCCTCTGTCCCCTTTTTGCTTTTGTTTTCTTTCCATCATCAGTAATCTTCCATCTTCCTTTCTTCCGTTCCTCTCTATTCTCTTTGTTTTCCTTGGAGTGCCGTCATGTATATTACGTTTACGAACTTCTTCAATATGTTTTCCTTTTGTTTTATGTGCCAGAACGGTGTGTGCTTCTCCATGTATTGTGTGTTTCATTCTGCAGTGTTTCCTTGTGTTAAGAGTGGACAATAAAAGCTGGAAAGATGACCAAAGTGGGTTTTTTATGTATGATTGTGTGTGTGTGTGTGTGTGTGTGTGTGTGTGTGTGTAATATCAAAACGTATAATAAATGGGTCCCGTTAGAAAGGCGATAACGACAGACACCAACCCTTATCATCATCATCATCATCAGTGTGAGTCAAGGCGAGGAGGAGAGAACTGTCATCTGTGGCCCACGTGGTGACTTCTATGTGTTTCTGTGCCTTGTGTTGCGTGTGTTTGTGTTGCCCGAGTGTGTTGCAGCCCCTGGAGCCCCCCGCGTGACCCCCAGTGTGGAAGATGGAGGCAAAACCACCCCCGAGGAGGAAGAAAGGAAGGAAGGAGACCAGTGTGTTGTGAGTGTTCGTGATTTTGTTTGGTGAAGCTTCGTTTGAGGTCCATTTAAGTTTTGGGGAGAATGAAGTAACTTTCTACCATAAATTTTCAACCATTCTACCACGGTTTTTTAGAGAATGGATCTAACCAGCACACAAAAGAACCCAATGGACGTGTGTTGTGAGCGTTCGTCATTTACTATCCATATCAGACCCTGTGACACCGTTTTTCGCAAATATCTTTCAAACGAAGACTCGGATCAGCATGGTGCTTTGGCACAGATTGTTTCACACACTCCGCTAATTTTTGACGCTATTGTGACAGATGCGGTTAATTATGGCGTTTACTCCTGACTGTGATGGCAAAACCTGCGTGAGCCACTTACACATTCGAACAGGTGAGGCGTGACGTATTTGTGACGTGTATCCACCACCTACCTCCACCCCTGGCTTCCCCTACTCCCACCCCTCCCTTTCCCTCCCTCCTACCCTCCTCCTTCTTCCCCACACTCTTTCTCCCCCATACCTCCTCTCTCTCTCTCTCTCTCTCTCTCTCTCTCTCTCTCTCTCTCTCTCTCTCTCTCTCTCTCTCGGTGTTTTGTACATGAGATGTGAAGGTATGCACACATATGACTTGTCTATAATGGCGGATATCTCGAGAGTATATGCTAAGTATGGTTGGGTGTTTTATGCACACGACTGTTTTATCTGTAACTACGAAACATGACTTTGATTCATTACTTACCTATTCAGCTATTCAGACTTATCCTTAATTATTCTCTTGGTTAAACATATGGAAGAGTCGTAGTGCAATGACTCCTTTGCACCCACGCGGACATCGTAGTATGTTGGCCTTGGCTGACAGCGATGAAATACTCCTTCCTCCACAGGACGTGGGTATCAGCCGTCTATCGGCAGCATGCCCGATACTTACCATGTTACTTTCTTCACTTAGCAAATACGGTGTAACGGTGAAACAAGCAATAACATCAATTACGATTGCCTGCATAAACTATCCAACCTTAATCGGCATATAAGTTCTACTTATCTGCCATTAATTCAAGTCATATTTGTGTGTGTGCATGGGTTCATATCTCGTGTACAGCGTAAGTGGAAGAGAGAGAGAGAGAGAGAGAGAGAGAGAGAGAGAGAAGGGAGGTATGGGGAGAAAGAGTGGGAGGAGGAGGAGGGTAGGAGGAGAAAGGAGGGTGGGAGTAGGGAAGCCAGGGGGGGAGGTAGGTGGTGGATACACGTCACAAATACGTCACGCCTCACCTGTTCGAATGTGTAAGTGGCTCACGCAGGTTTTGCCATCACAGTCAAGAGTAAACGCCATAATTAACTGCAAAATCACAACACACAAAAAATTAAAAGTGGTGTGGAACAAATGCACCCAAAGTACCATGCTGATCCGAGTCTTCGTTTGAACGATATTTGCGAAAAACGATGTCATCGGGTCTGATATGGATAGTAGTTGGCAAGGAGCTTCGTTTCAGGTACCTTTTAAGTTTTCGCCCGAAAGAGGTGATTTTACGCTATTTTGAGAGTAAAAATCGAATCAGCACACAACAGAACCCTTTTGATACTCGTATTTTTTAGTGTTCGTTTGTTAGGTTGGAAAAAAGCTTCATCAGTTAGTTTGGTAAGGCAGTGATTGAGATACCTTAAGTTTTGAAGATATTGAATTACATAGAATCACATAGAAAATCAGACCACACAGACCCCATGGTCCAGACTTGGTGGTCTGTCCTTAAACCTAAGTGTTTTTACATTAATCAGAAGGCTCCAAAACGTTGCATTTCTACTCTAGTTGATATTAGTTTACGCAATTTTGAGAGTAGAAATCGAATCAGCACACAAAAGAACCTCTTGGACATGTATAGTGTTGAGGGTAATCCAGAGAGTACGGTAATTATCCAGAATCTATACTGACTTCAGGAGCGCCGAGTAAGCCCTCCACCGAACCCGTTTTCTCAGATGCTTCCGCCTCACTTAAACAATTTCCAAAGGCCGAAAAGGAGATCAACCGGGTTCTAATGAGTGTTTTTGTAGGTCCATGGCACAAAACAATGATCAAACAACCAGGAGGCTCATAAAACTACCTCTGCAAATGCCCAAAACTCCTACGAAAGCCTTATGAAATGTGTACACTTGGGAGCCGAAATGTTTAAGAATATGACCCTCGCTCCCTGTCTTCCACTCCACCTATTATGAACACGCTCCCACGTAAACCCAACAGCTAACTCGTCAGCCTTATGGATATCAACTTAAAGCCAATAAAAGAAAGAGTAACCTAATAACTTGAAGCGAGGGGCCGAGCAGACAACCACAGCAGGGAGCAGGAGTGGGCGTGGCGAACGGCCGGGGAGGAGATTCGGAAGTGGTCGTGATGTGAGGCTACTGATTTTTACTTTTTGCATCAGTCTCAAAAGTGCATGTGTTTCAGGGGTTATAATGTCTTTTGATTTGATCTTTACTTTAAATTAGTGGAATATTATATCCTATTGAAAACTTAGAGAGACTTATAATGAAGTTTAAACCGTCGATCGCTCTTTTGATTTTGCTCCATATTCGGGTTGTATTGTTTGTTTGTTTTCACGTTTGGCCCATGGCGCCGGTAGGCTTTCTTGATTGGGCCCAGTGGTCTGCCCCACCCCGTTATAGCGCAGACAGTGTTTATAGTGGCGCCGTCTTGCTTGGCTCATGCTGACCCCTGGAACTCATCTTTGATCCTCCAAAGAGAGTTTATTTAGAGTTCGGGTTGACAAGTGGTCATCAGGTCAGCATGTGGATAGTCTCTTTTTTTAGGCCACTCAGCGTCGGCGATGACTGAACACTGTCAGCTTAATTGTAGCGGCGGGCGGGACGCGAACCCACGCCCGCAGTAGTCGCTGTTTTGTTGCTTATTGCTCTGCCGCCCAAGAATCCCCAAGATCACGCACTGAATGCCAGTGATCGAGTTGACAGCCTCACAGCAGTTATGTAGGGCAGCGCATGAACGTGAAACATGAGAAAACGTGTAACAAAGCTAATCAGGACAAACAGCATATCACATAGACCCGTGCAAACCGCTTAAATCTGAAGGGAACCAAACGAACGCAAACTTCCTCATCCGCAAAAGAAAAAAAAATGTAGCTGTTTATCGTTCAGTAGTTGTTTACCGCAAATCCTTCGTCTGCAGTCCAGAGAAAATCGAGGTGGGGGAGAGGGGGGAGGCCATTGACGTGAGTTCAACAATTTGGCCAACCATGCAGCGTGGCGTATACTAAATGACAGTTACCTGATGGAATAGACTGTAGTAGTAGTAGTAGTAGTAGTAGTAGTAGTAGTAGTAGTAGTAGTAGTAGAACCATTAACTACAATTATTATTATTATTATTATTATTATTATTATTATTATTATTATTATTATTATTATTATTATTATTATTATTGTTGTTGTTGTTGTTGTTGTTCCTGTGTTCTGTTCGTTTGTTTCTCTCCAGCAGTTGTTTTCCGTGGCGAGAACTGAAAGATCAGCACTATAGGACCTTGCTCTTGCTCTTGCTGTACAGGTGACCAGTTGGAGAGTCAGGCCTTCATATCGGCACAACCTGTAGAAATAAAACAAAACAAGCAGTATCCATTACAAATCTTCCAATTCCCTATTTCTTCCAAACCATATATTTTCCAGAAAACTCTTCACGGCTTCTATAATTCTCTCATTTGCTTCATCACTCAGTCCCAGCAGCAGCAGCATCCATTCCCTCTCTGTTCTTGCAATCCTCCCATTCACATCCCAGCCCATCTCACTCAGTCCCACCCTCATCATCTCCGTCCTTTCTCTCCGGTACCTCCCACACACCAATATCACATCCGCGAGTTTCATCCACACCCCTGTCACACATCTGACACACTTTGCTGCGGGACTCAGACCACCTGTAGTTTCTTGCATTCACATTCATACACTGCGCTCGAGCTTGGAAGAGAAGATCACCATCCAGGCTTCCATCATACCAGCTGACACACTGCGGGGCTTCCTTTTCCCTGTACCACTCCAAAGTAGTCTTTCGCTCCATCGCATGTTTCCACCTCCTAAGACCGTCACCTTTCACTGCACTGTCTATCTCTCTCTTCCACTTTCTCACATCCCATTCTAGACCCTCACTGTTCCTGTCAGTCACCTTCCATTCAAAGAAACGCCTCCCTTCCTCTCTGCTCACCCACCTGACTCGCATACCACTGTCGCCAACCATTCTCATGCAGTTCTTAATCCATTTCTGCTCATGCACATTCCACAAGTAAACCTTCCGTGCCAGTCTCGTGTCATCCATTCGTTTCAGTCTAACTCTATATCTAAGGGTAGCCTTCCTAAATCCTTCCCTAAAGGTACTCCACCCCATATCACCTCTCAAAGCTTACACCGCCGCATACCTTGGTGCATTCAAAACTAACCTACCGATCCTGTTTTTACCTACTTCCAATTTATCCATTTTCAACTCACTCCATGTAATCACCTCCATCCCATACATCACACTCGGCACTGCTACACTCTTCCACACCTCTCTCAGCACATCATACTTACATGCTCTCATTCTTGCCGCACTTCCCAGACGGCCCACCCATTGATTCACTGTCCAACCAAACTGTCGAGTCCGTTTGGGCGTAGGCTCCCGCGGGTCCATTCCTCCCCTCTGCGCTGCCACACAGTTCCAACACCTATCTCTATCTCTCATATGTAAGGTAAAGGTAACATATGATAGGAAAAAATAGGTGTTGGGACTGTGTGGCAGAGCAGAGGGGAGAAATGGACCCGCGGGAGCCTCCGCCCAAACGGACTCGACAATTTCGTTTCACATCTTCTCATTCTTTGTCCTTTCACATCCACTCGGACTCATCCATACACCCAAGTACTTGTATGCATCTGTTTGCCCTAGCTCTGTGTCTCCTAGCCTCCAGGTCCTATTTCTCTCATCTTCTGCCCCATTCACAACCATTATCTGACTTTTCTCACTACTAAATTTCACTCCAAAATCTCTCCCATACTCATTCACCACATCTAATAGTTCCTGCAGTTTATCCGCAGACTCACTCATGACTACCACGTCATCTGCATACAGAACCGCACTTACTCTGTTTTCTCCCACTTTTACTCCTGCATTCTTTCTCCTCATCCTGGCTGCCAACTCCTCAGTATACAGACTGAAGAGAGTTGGAGACAGGATGCAGCCCTGCCTAACTCCTCTTTCACTCCTCACCCACTCTGTCTGTAATGCTCCTAACCTATACCTGGCTCTCGTATCCACATACATACTCCTAATGATTCGCACTATCTTATCACTGAAACCTACTTTCTCCAATACCTTGCACATCACCTCCCTGTTTACTCTATCATACGCTTTCTCAATATCAAGAAACCCAAGATACAACGGACTTCCATTCCTCTTTTTCCTCTCTATCATCTCATTTACCACATGTTCATTGATGATCTTCTTTCCAGAACGAACTGTCCTATCCATTCTTACGCCGATGACTCGTACTCTGCATTACTCAACTTCTTTTAATAGAAGACCCACCCTACAGGAACTAAATGATTCCAGGATGGAGGCGGCAGAACGCTTAGCCTCAGACCTCACTATTATTTCCGACTGGGGCAAGAAGAACTTGGTGTCCTTCAACGCCTCAAAAACACAGTTTCTCCACCTATCCACTCGACACAATCTTCCAAACAACTATCCCCTATTCTTTGACAACACTCAGCTGTCACCTTCTTCAACACTAAACATCCTCGGTCTATCCTTAACTCAAAATCTCAACTGGAAACTTCATATCTCATCTCTTACTAAATCAGCTTCCTCGAGGCTGGGCGTTCTGTACCGTCTCCGCCAGTTCTTCTCCCCCGCACAGTTGCTATCCATTTACAGGGGCCTTGTCCGCCCTCGTATGGAGTATGCATCTCACGTGTGGGGGGGCTCCACTCACACAGGTCTCTTGGACAGAGTGGAGTCTAAGGCTCTTCGTCTCGTCAGCTCTCCTCCTCTTACTGATAGTCTTCTACCTCTTAAATTTCGCCGCCATGTTGCCTCTCTTTCTATCTTCTATCGATATTTTCATGGTGACTGCTCTTCTGAACTTGCTAACTGCATGCCTCCCCCCCTCCCGCGGCCTCGTAACACACGACTTTCTACTCAAGCTCATCCCTTTACTGTCCAAATCCCTTACGCAAGAGTTAACCAGCATCTTCACTCTTTCATCCCTCACGCTGGTAAACTCGGGAACAATCTTCCTTCATCTGTATTTCCTCCTGCCTACGACTTGAACTCTTTCAAGAGGAGGGTATCAGGACACCTCTCCTCCCGAAATTGACCTATCTTTCGGCCACTCCTCTAACTCTTTATAGGAGCAGTGAGTACCGGGCTTTTTTTTAACATTTGTTACCTTTTTTATATGCCCTTGAACTGACTCCTCTGCTGTAAAAAATAAAAAAAATTGTCCTCTGCCCTCCTGTCTGTGCGAAAACCATTATGCTCCTCACCCAACACTCTCTCTCTTTCAATCCACTTACACAGTCTTTCATTCAACACAGCACAGAAAATCTTTCCCACCGTATTCGCCAGGGCTATCGGCCTATAATTCTTCAGCTCTTTCTTACTCTTATGTCCTCCCTTGTGTATCAGTCACTCTGCATTCGTTCCATTCCCGAGGCACTCTCTCATTTTCCCATACACAGTTGAACACCTCAGTCATCCTGTCTATCACCACCTCACCTCCATTCTTATACAATTCATACGGGATCTCATCCAGCCCTGCTGCCTTGCAATTCTTCTGCTTCTTCAAACATACCTCGACTTCCGCTCTGCTAATTCTCTCATTCAGCTCATCCGCATCCTTCCTCTCAAGCGTTACACATCCCTCTCTCACCTCAAAAACTTCACCCAACCCTCCAATCTCTTCCCAGAAACTTTTTATACACTCTTTCATTCTACCTGCGTCCCTGATTTCCTCACCATTTACTTTCAGGCACTCCACATTTTCACTATCAGTCACACTCTCACCCCTCAAGAATTTATACCATTCACGCCCACCTTCTAGGCCTTTTTCTTTCAGAGCCTCAATCGCACTCCTCTCACACCTGACCTTGGCCTCCCTAATCTTCCGTTTAGTGACCCTCTGTTGCCTTACATACTCTGACCATGTATTCTGATATTCATTCTCTGCCTCAATATTTTCATGTCTCACTTTCCTCAGTCTCCTACAAACCTTATTCAGCCTCTTTCGCTCCTTCCTAGCATCCCTGATCTCCCCATTCCACCACGGCTTGTACTTTCTCTTCCTTCCATTTGTACTCAAGTACCCAATCCGTCGAGTAGCGGCTCTCCTTACATTCCCTACAAACTCACTATTGGCTTCATCTACGTCATGCACACTTCCATTCATCCAGTCTAATTCCCTCAGGTCTACCTGGAAATCTTCCCATCTAACATCCCTCAACCTCCATTTCTTTCTTTCCCTCTTCACTTCTCTTTCATTCCTAGCATACAGGTCACATTCCACCACCAACATATTGTGATCAGACACCACATCAATCATTCCGTCCTCATCTATCCACATACGAGACACACACTCCACCTCCAAAGAGGAGTGAGGGGGAGGGCGCAAGGGGAGTGTTATGAGGGCAAAGGGACGCTCCCGCGGCCACGGGCACACGGCCAGCATGTGCGTAATTCACCACGGTCTGACCACGCGCTAGACTCGCGATCGCTAGCCAGTAGCCTTCCCGACTGTTTGGACTGTTTGAAGGAAGATCTCCGGGTACGGCATAACCTCCCAGCCACGACCCAGACCCTGGGCCTGAGGGCGGGACACAGCCAACACAACCCGCCGGGGGGCGGGGCTGCAGCCCTCATAGATTTGGGCAGACAGATTTTTCAGGCCGAGCAGCCCGCCATCGTAACTTGTCTGGGAAAAAAGTGATGTGAGAAGTAATTTTCATAGCGATTTTTATATGTAAGCCTTACTTTATCAGAGAAAAGTAAGCACATTATTTTTCTAATGACGTTTTGATTTATAATGAAAAGTGAACTATAATTTACTATGATTTTGAAGTATTGATGTTATACTTATGCCGCTCTGATACATTTCCGTAACTGCAATTACGTATTTGGTATTTTATTAAAGTAAATATATATATATATATATATATATATATATATATATATATATATATATATATATATATATATATATATATATATATATATATATATATATATATATATATATATATATATATATATTCTCTTTATTTATTGATTTATATTTTTTTTTTATATAATTGCGTGAATATGCAGGCAAAATATTTTTTTTCTGGCAGAGGTCCTCCCCCCAGGTGATAAGGGCCTCACACGCCCATGCTGACGCCCGGCACCCACTCACTGCCGGGTGGACACGAGGCACCTTGGGGGGCACGGGGTAAAGGAGACTGCCCAGCCGTCACCACTCAGCCCGGGAATCGAAACCAAGTTGAGGCGAGTGCACTAACCACTGCACTACGGAGCTCCCTGCGCGCGCGCGCGCGCGTGTGTGTGTGTGTGTGTGTGTGTGTGTGTGTGTCTCTCTCTCTCTCTCTCACGACAAAAATAAATATTCCCATCATAAGCTTGTAATTACACTATAACCACTAGGTCCCCCCCACTTTCTTTTAAGTTTACCATGTCGAATAGTTTCATTAGTTTGAGAAAAATAAGTAAGTGAATTTTTTGACACAAAGAGAGCTTGACCAACATTACTTTGTTAATGACACTTTAAAGGTAGCTTTTTTTTATGACTGGGAATTTTATATTAATACCGTCAGTTGCTCTTGGGGTATTCAGAAAGTAATATTTCAAGGAGGGAGGAACATCCATGTTGACTGACTTTTAGCAATGTCAGACATGATGAAAAGACTCTGCTTATATCTTGGATGAGATTACATTTGATAATTCAGTATAACCATTGACAGATTTGTATATTCCTTTCCTCAAGGAATCAGAAAAAAAATATACTATATATATATGAATTCAATGTATATTTGCCAAAATCTTTTTATGAAAATTAATGAGTTAAGGCTAGTTTGTACAAGGCCACTTAATTACCTTATCAGCTGGGCCGGGTCCATTCAGCCACTGTTATGGTTAGCATGTCCCACTGAGGGCCAGGGGCACACTGAGCTGGCCCAGTCCAGTTGAGTAGTGGACAACAGCCTTGGAATATTTGGTTGTTTCAACAAGTAAAAGCATGATGTGGTAGCATGGGGATAGAGTTGGGGCCGTGTCAGCCCCTGTACAGGGGCTGGTGCTGGGCACTGTGTAGGACACATGAGGCAGCAAAGCCTGTGTGTACCAGTCCACACACTTTCACGCCACCTGTCCGTCTCCACACACTCACTCGTCAAGGTGAACAAAACCAAAAGTTACAAAAATATGCATCTTTTATTTCATTTTTGTTGTGTAGAGGCAGACAACTGTGTGTATGACACAAGAATCAGCTACATTATATACCTTTTTTTGTAGTTTTTGGCTCTTTGGGTTGTTGTCAAATGCCCGAGGCTTGGATAAATCCTTCACAATAACTTACACCTGTACACGATACACTTTATATCTACATAAAAAATATAACTGTGAGCAGCGGTGCGGCCGGGCCCACCGGGGCGCTGCAGCTGCCGCAGCAGGCCACCCGGGCCGGCCAGCCGCACTGCTGCCAGGAGTGGCCCTAAACAATAAGTATTAACTCAAAATAGTTTTTTTTCTGCTACAGACTGAGGCAGCGGCGGTGGCGGGGCGGGGCAGGACAGGGCCGCCGCGACTCGTCGCCCCACGGGGGTGTCCGTCGCTCGGCGGCCGTCTGTCCCCCGCCCTCCACCGCCGCGCCCTGCCGGCTACCAGGCCGCAGCACGCCGGCCCCGCCGCCGCTGGCTGGCTGGGGGCCTGGCTGGCGTGCCCCTCATGGGGGTTGGTGCAGCAGGCGCCGGCCACTGTCCGGGGGTATCACAGCCTTGTGTCGAGACGCTACGCTCCGTGTGGCCTAACGTGTGGCGCTGCTCGGCACAGAACAATACTGACTAGGGACTAGCGGTGGGCGGCGACGCCCACTCTTGCTCTATGGCCGGGCAGGACCCAAAGAGATTATTAGTACATAAATGGAAAAGGTCATTACAGTATAACCTTACTTGTTATGGTTTTGTAATTTTATGATTTTTTTGTACTTTTCTTGAAGGAGATGCTGAATAAAGCTACAGTATTACACTATTACATACATCCAATAAAGTAACTTTTTTTTAGCATTTTTCCAGCAACGCACGTACGGGCACCCCACTAAGGGGAGGGGGAGGGGGGCGCCGTGCCGAGCCACAAGAAAATGAAAATAAAATCACGTCAGCCAAAGTTACTCCTTCACAATATCACTTAGATGGTCACTAAGTCACCAGAGACGGGAAGAAAACCGGTTATTGACGACACTAAAAGCCGGGCGGGACACGGCGCCTCAAGGGGGCCATGTCTGCCTGGCATGGGGGCTGAGGGGAGATGTACTTATGCATGTGTGTACGTGTGTTTGTTGGTTATGGGTCACCGGGGGACTGTGGCAAAATAAATAAAAGTCCTCTTCATGTGGTACTGATTTGTGCAATGAGGGAAGTATTGCATATGTGTGTGTCTGTGTGTGTGTGTGTGTGTGTTATGGGGGAGCAAGGGGAATATGGTGAGTCGGGGAAAGACACTAAAGGGTGAAGGAGGGAGTGTAAACAAGAAACATCGAGACCTAGGAAGGGAGGAGAGAGAGGAAGAAAGGAACGGAGAGAAAGGGAGTGGAGAGGATTAAGAAGCCAATGTCACTTCTCTCTTTCCTTCCTCTTCCCTTTCCCTCCTTCCTTCCTTCCCCTCACACACACCACCGGCCGCCTAATCAATCAATCCAGTGGAGTAAAACAGCGATTCAGACATAAACCGCTGCCACTCAAACGCAATACTCGTCTGGGGGGGAGAAACAAACACCAGACCAGACACAGACGGACAGACAGAACACCACCCGAAGAAGATGAGAGAAAAAAAATAACAATAGCTAATAAATAGGTGAAATTATAGTTGTTAATAAGTTCTTTCTGCTTGTCGTTCCTCTCCTGAGAAAAGCAAAGTGGCAGCAGTAGTAGCAGTAGTAGTAGTTGTTATATGGTAGTGAATAAGCGTTGCCTTTTTACCCATTTCCCTCTTGATATGCCGTTAATTCGCTTGTTCATTCGTTCCCCTTATTCCCTTCTCTAATGGCTTGCTTTTCCACTGCCTCCTCTTCCTTCTTCCTTCCTTCTCGTATTCCCTTTTTCGCTTGCTTGCTTTTCAACTGCCTCCTCTTCTTCCATTCTCCTTCCCCTTTTCTTTCTGTCTTCTTTCATTCGTTATTCCCTTCTTTACTTGCTTTCTGACTGCCTCCTCTTCCTTCTTCCTTCCCCTTTCCTTGCTTCTCTTATTCCCTTCTTTGCTCACTTGCTTTCCAACTGCCTCTTCTTCTTCCGTTCTCCTTCCCCTTTTCTTTCGTTCGTTATTCCCTTCTTTACTTGCTTTCCGACTGCCTCCTCTTCCTTCTTCCTTCCCCTTTCCTTGCTTCTCGTATTCCCTTCTTTGCTCGCTTGCTTTCCAATGGCCTCCTCCTCTTTCTTCTCCCTTCCCCTCTCCCTGCTGTCTTCATGTCCATCAATTCATCCTCTTCTGTATTTCTTCTCTCTGTTTCTGCAATGATTACTTGGGGTGGCTCATGTGTCCTAGACCTTGCTTCTTCTTCATCTTCATTCGACTGTATGTTGCTTCTATCTTGCATTTCTTCTAGTGCGAAATCCTTCAAGCAAACATTCAGCACACATCCCAAAACCCTCTTCCGTTCAACTTCTTTTTCTTCCAGGGGCAAGCGAAGAGAAGGGAAGGAGGCAGGAGGGGAGGATGGGGAGGAATAGGGGAAGCAATACCACTCAATTGTGCTTGCTGGGGAAGGGGAGGCAACAGGGGTGACAAGCTAATAGGAGGAAGGGGTACGGGGAGATGGGGACACAGCAAAGGGGGGAGGAGCAGGGAGACTGTGCTTGCTTGTGGGTGGGGAAGGAGAAGGCTGGGGATGAATTGCAGGAAGGGAGACAAAGGTGGAATAGGGAGGATGGGGAGGGGACATATACCAGTCTTGTGCTGAGTAAAGGGGAGAGGTAATGGGGAGACAAGGGAAGGGGAGCTAAGCCAGTATATTGTGCTTGCTGGGGAGATGGGCGTTAAGGGGAGAGAATGGTAAGGCTAAGGGTAAGGTGTTGAGGCATGCATAAGGTAAGAGGTAATGGGGAGAAAGAGAGGGGAAGCGAAGGGGAGCTATGCCAGCCTGTTGTGCTTGCGGTTGAGCTGGGGGTAGGGGAGGAAAGCTGGGGTCTTCTTGCTGTGGGGGGACTGCTGGCTGGGGGAGCGCCGGGGAGACTTGAGGGAGGCAGCAGGGGTGGGGAGGGGCGGGAACTCCTCGTCATAGTCGTACTCCATCTCCTCTTCCTCGGACGAAGATGCGGAGGACACGTACATCTCTGAACACTCACTGTCCATCCTGCGGAGAGAGGGTGAGGTTAGGTCAGTTGGGTTGGGCTTTTGTTTGGTTTAGTTCTTAAGTTTGGTTGAGTTTTGAGGGCAAGGTTAGGTCTGTTGGGTTGGGCTTTTGTTTGGTTTAGTTCTTAAGTTGGGTTGAGTTTAAGGTTGCACGTGAAGAGAGAAGAATAGGTTTGTTTGTTGGGTTAAGTTTGGTTAGTTCTTTCAGTTTTAGGTTTTAGTTAACCCGGTAGCTGCAGGGATCGTGTTTCTTAAATGCTCCTCTAAGTGAATTAAAGAGAAAAAAAATCATCACTCACACAAATCATTATATAATATACATTAATGCATTTGTAATCAGTTTATGCATCCTCTATTTTGGGGGTTTATGTCAATGCAAAAATTTGGCCCATCGCTGGTACACGGTAAAGACAAATTTGGCCCGTCACTGCTACCGAGTTAACTGCTCGCTGGTCTCTTAGTTTGGGTGGTTTCTCATTTTATATCTATTATAGTTCTTCATCTGTTTTCTTTCTTTATTTACACAATCAATGGTCAACACTGTCTCAAAATTTACTTTATTTATGATTGGGGTGGTGTTTCTTTTTGTAGTATTTGTTCTAATTCTTTACTTATATATTTATCTTTATGGTTATTTAAAATCAATGGCCAGGATTCTACAAGTCTCAGTCTACCCTTGAGCTGAATACTCTGCTTGCATTACTAAAGAAAACTGAATAACAAAGAAGTGAATGTAGATCAAGACTAAACAATTGTTGACGTTCATATCTGCTTAATTACTACAATCTAAATTTGGAGGAGGAAACCATATAAAAAATAACAAACAACAGAACCAAAAGTAGGAACACGGTACTATGTAAACAAACATGAATTAAAAGAACAGACTGCCAGTGTGTGTGTGTGTGTGTGTGTAAACCTCCCCTCACTCAGTGTCACAAAAAAAAGCACTTACAACACACACACACACACACACATACAGTCTCCACATCTACAGCACCACCATGACCCACGCCAATCATTATGTACGCACACCAAAAACCATTGACCGTTCTCTTGGGTAACTCATCTAACTGCGTACACACACACACACACACACACACACACACACACACACACACACACACAAAACAAGACAGGAGGGGCCAAAACAAACATAACGCAGGACCTAAAATAAGAACAAGGTCATATGTTGTACCCAAGGAGAGAGAGAGAGAGAGAGAGAGATGGGCCAGACAAATGAGAGAAGTTTACTCTGCAAGAATGGTGTATGAATAAGAAGATAATGAGGACTATTCTGCCACAGCCATTTGAAAGGAGTGCGGTGTTAGAAGCTCGAAAGGACAGGAGTTTGTAATGATGGAGTGAATGAATAGGAAGAGGATAAAGGAGACTAATTTACCTTGACCAACACTGAGGGGAGTTGAAAGGAGCAGGAAGTTGAGTTGATAGACAGACAGAGAGGAGAAGAATGAAAGAATGGAGTAAATCGGTATATATATAGTGTGTTTGGAAAGATTATTGGCTCTTCCACCATGCCTAACATTGGAGGAGGTTTAAAGAAGTGGAATGTCAGAGTGGATAGATAGACAGACAGAGAAGAGAAGAATGAAAGAATGGAGTAAATAGGTATATATAGTGTATGGAAAGATTATCAACTCTTCCACCATGGCTAACACTGAAGGAGGTTTAAAGAAGTGGAATGTCAGAGTGGATAGATAGACAGACAGAGAAGAGAAGAATGAAAGAATGGAGTAAATAGGTATATATATAGTGTGTATGGAAAGATTACTGACTATTCCACCATGGCTAACACTGGAGGAGGTTTAAAGAAGTGGGATGTCAGAGTGGATAGATAGACAGACAGAATGAGACTAGAGATAAACAGAAGAGATAGATAAGAGTACCCAATGAAAGAACTGGAGTAAATAGGTATATATATAGTGTGTATGGAAAGATTACTGACTCCACCATGGCTAACATTAGAGGAGGTTTAAAGAAGTGGGATGTCAGAGTGGATAGATAGATAGACAGAATAAGACCAGAGATAAACAAAAGATAAGATAGAGAATATCCACAAACACACACACTCACACATACAGAACCATTTCCTCTGCACTATGGAAGGATAAGCAGAGTATACCAGACATAAGAGAAATACCTACGACCACAAAATTATATAGGGCCAGAAAATTCATCCGTCAAAACATACATAATATTGGTTGACTGAAAAATATAAAGGGAACAGAAAATCATATTGGAAAGAAGTAAAAAATGAAAGAAATACAGAAAATATCCCCCAAAGTAAAAAGTTATGGATGAGAATGGAAAGATGTTGAAAGACGGAGAAGCTGTGATGGAGAGAGGAGCAGACGTCGAAGATAAATAAATTAAAAAATGACTGACAAATCTTCCGGACCCATACGTGTAATGCCAAGGAACACACCCACACCCACACGCACATACACCCACACCCACCTTCTGCGTATGATGGGAGGTCTGGCGGGCCCCTGGCGCTCGGCGATGGTGGGCAGCCTGGTGGTGAACTTGTCGGTGGGGCGCAGCTGCCGGAGGGTGCGGTTGGACAGCTTCCAGACGAGGCGCTGGCGGTGAGGGGAGTGGCGCTGGTTCTCGTACTGGTCCATCAGCTCACCCACCACCTTGCGGCACTGCTCAAAGCTCTCATAGCCCACCTGGGGAGAGAGGACGGTGTTAGGGGGGTGAACGAAGGGGAGGAAGTGTCACTGTTTTGATTGTGGGGGATAGGACAGTGTTAGGGGGGTGAAATGGCAGTTAGGGGTGTGAATGACGGGTGAAGGTGGTGGTGTTTCCATTGTGGGGGATAGGACAGAAATGACAGTGTTAGGAGTGTGAATGAGGGGACAAGGTGTTGGCATTTTCATTGTGGGGGAGGAAGCTGTAAGGAGTGAGAACGAGGGGAAGGAGGTGTTTTCATGTGTAATTGAAGAGTGAAAGAAACAGTTTTATATCATTTTGTGGTGTTCAGGAAAGAAGGGTGTTGTTATTGTAATGTGGGTTTAATGAGGGAATAAGGGCAGTTAGTTTCTATGTGGTGATAGGTAAGGAGGTGTTGTTATTCTTCTGGAGAGTTAACCAGATAGCAGTGACGGGCCAAATTTGTGGCTTTACCGTGTACAGTGACAGAACAAATTTTTGCCATGATATAAACCCCCAAAAATAGATGATGCATAAACTGATCACAGATGTGTTGATATATATTATGAAATGGTTTGCGTGAGTGATCATTTTTTTCTCATTATTCTCGCTTAGAGGGACCTTTAAGAAACATGATCCCTGCAGCTACCGTGTTAAGGAAAAACTGGAGGTAATGTTATTTGCATGTCAAGTAATGTGTAATTATGGAAAATGGTAGTATGGAAATTTTCATGTGGTGTTAAAAAGGGACATATCAACTGTTATTTTAGGAGCAATAAATACAATTACAAAAATACACTTAAAGTCAAGACATATCCAGACAGCATCAGCAATATTAGGACACAGACGAACAACAAAAAAGAAATATCAATGAAGGTTTAAAAAGAAAAGAACAAAGACCAACAGTAACTAGAGACAGATGGACATACAGACAAACAGATAGAAAGGCAGACAGACAATGGATAAATGAACTGACAGACTTACAGACAGACAGGTAGAAGGCTAGAATAGTATAGGTAGACATATTGAAGAGAGAGAGAGAGAGAGAGAGAGAGAGAGAGAGAGATTACAGGAGGAATTGCATGGTATTTGAGGGGAAATGGGAGAGGAAAGTGGAGGGGAAATTGAAGACCTGTACACTGATTGGAATTTAATGGGCCTGGATGAGAGAGAGAGAGAGAGAGAGAAAGTTAATGAGAGAAAATCCTTAACTACTGAATTAGCCAAAATGATAGAGCAGTCACCCCAATTTCTCTCTCTCTCTCTCTCTCTCTCTCTCTCTCTCTCTCTCTCTCTCTCTGCAGCATCATTATTACCCATTATCATCCACTCATCAAAATAGAGAAAAATAGGGTGGATGGGGGTGTGGGTGATGTGGAGGAATGGATAATAGGGAGAGTAGGGAGATGGGTGGAAGGGTGGATGTATAGGTGGAGGGGCCTAGGGAGGATGGATGAAGGAGATAAATGAAGTAGGGAGATGGATAAAAGGGTGAAGGGAGAAATAGCTAAGAAAAGAGGGAGATGGGTAGTAGGAGGAGACAAGGGAGGGATAGGTAAAGGAGAGGAGATGAAAGAAATAGGGAGATGAATGAAAGGGTGGTTGGAAGGGAGGGTTAAGAGAGGAGAGAGTGGGTGAAGGGGAGGGAGGGATAGCAAAGAAGAGAGAGATGGGTGGAGGAAGAGATGAAAGAGTAGGGAGGAAGGGCTACAGAGAGGGAGGGAGAAAGGTGGGTGGAGGAAAGGGAGAGACAGCAGAGGAGGGAATGAAAGAAGGAGTAGGAAGGGAGGAAGGGCTACAGAGAGGAGGGAGATAGGTAGGTGGAGGCAAGATAGAAAGGAAAAAAGGGTGTAGGGTGGAGCATGGATAATTGTGAATGGGCTTATTAAGTTTTTACACCTGAGAATTACCTGTCCAATAGTGATTCTAGCTAATATATCACAGCGTTAAGGTTGGTGGTATATAATTTGGGTGCTGCCACACTCTTCTCATTTTTCTTCACCTACTTTACTTTATTTTCTTGTTTATTTGTATTTCCTCTTTTGTTTATTCACTGAGCTCCTTATTTAGCTGTTTACTCTTGTTTACTGATCTACTTAATACCTGTTTCTTTTTGTTATATACCAGGTTGCATATTTATTCTTTTATTTATTCATTTGTTTACTTTTTGTGGGAGGAGATAAGACAAGAGTTAGCGATACAATGGAGAGAAATGAGTATGGATGGAGAGAAATGAGTATCGATGGAGAGAAATGAGTATCGATGGAGAGAAATGAGTATCAATGGAGAGAAAGAAGTATCGATGGAGAGAAATGAGCATGGATGGAGAGAAAGGAGTATGGATGGAGAGAAATGAGTATGGATGGAGAGAAAGGAGTATCAATGGAGAGAAAGGAGTATCGATGGAGAGAAATGAGTATCGATGGAGAGAAAAGTGTATCGATGGAAAGGAGTATCGATGGAGAGAAAGGAGTATACAGGAAAGAAACCAAGACCAACATCAATAAAAGAACACAACACCCACCTAGAGACCAAAACCAAACAGCAACACTTAACGATAAGAACACAACACAACACAACAACACCCACCTTGCATATGGCCTGGAGGTGCGCGATGCAGGCCTGGTGAACTTGCTGGTGGTGGTGGTCCTGGTGGCCCTGCCCGTGGCCATACTCCAGGGACAGCAGCGCCAGGGCCAGCTCACACGGGCGGAAGGTGGCGGCTGCAGAGTCACACCCGACGATCTCCAGCTTATGCACAAGGGTGGTCAGGGAGGCGGGAGGGGGCGCGGCAGGGGAGGCAGGGGACACGGAGGCCAGCAGAGGGGCGGAGAGGTGGCCATGGGCGGCGTAGAGGAGGCGCAGGAGGGTGAGGGGGGTGACGGGGGGCTGGCAGCGGAGGTCGGTGTCCAGCTTGTCCATGATGATGCGTTCCATGCGTGTGACGTCCCCCGAGGAGCACTTGCACTGGGAGATGGTGGTGAGGTCGCGCGTGTCCGGCACCACCTGGGGCAGCTCCCGCAGGTGTGCGTACCCGGGGGTGAACTGGCAGGACAGGTGGAAGGCGCTCACGGCGATGCAGGACAGGTGCTTGGGCTGGGCCTGGGGGAGGGGGAGGTTAGGTTAGGTTGGGAGGTGATGGTGGTGGTGGTGATGTTTTAGTGGAGGAGGTAGTGGTGACATTGATGTTTGGGAAAATGGAAGGAGGTTAGGTTGAGTTAGGTGGCAATTTTGTGGTGGTGGTGATGTGATGGTATTGGTGTTGTTAGTGGTGGTGATATTAATTAATTAGTGGTGGTGATGTTTTAGTGGGGCTGGTAGTGGTGACATTGATGTTTGGGTAAATGGAGGGAGATTAGGTTAAGTTAGGTGGCAATGGTGGTGATGTGATAGTATTGGTGTTGTTAGGGGTGGTGATATTAATGTTTGGGGGAGGTGGGGGAAGTTAGTTTAGGTTAAATGGTGGTGTTGCTGGTGATATTGATGTTTGGGTGAATATGAAGGGAGGTTAGGTTAAGTGGCAATGTGGTGGTAGTGGTGTTGTGATGATTGTAGTGATACAGTGTGGTGGTGCTGGTGTTAGCTTATACTTCACCATCAGTCATATTCACAATCCAACAAAACTACTCACAAAACTAAAAAAAAAGATTCGCACACAGATTTAACCCGGTAGCAGCGACGGGCCAAATTTGTGGCTTTACCGTGTAGAAGTAACGGGCCAAATGTGGTTTTACTGTGTAGCAGCGACGGGCCAGATTTGTGCAATGATATAAACCCCCCAAAAAAGATGATACATAAACTGATCACAACTGATTTGATATATATTATGAAATGGTTTGTGTGAGTGATGATTTTTTCTCATTTTTCTCGCTTAGAGGGACCATTAAGAAACATGATCCTCGCTGCTACCGGGTTAAAAGCATCAATAACTCTTACAACATTCAATTACCACAACTTCCGATACAATAAAGGCATCAATAACGCTTACAACATTCAATTACCACAACTTCTAATACAATAAAGGCATCAATAACTCTTAACAACATTCAATTACCACAACTTCCGATACAATACTTAACTCCTGGCCGTCATAACAACAAATAATAAGAATGTAACTCCACGTACCTTCATGCGCGTGAGGAAGCGGTCCATGATGTTGACGGCGTTGAAGAAGGTGTCTGGCGGCAGGTCGTACCACACCTTGAGGCAGCGCAGCACGTGGGCCGACCCGTTGCGCATCCTCATACTGATCTCGCCCCCGTCCTGCTGCGGGAGAGGGAAAGGACGGGAGGTTAGGCGGCGCGGGGAAATAATCAAGAGTAAAAATAATTGCCGTGAGTGTAATGGAGAGAGAAAGAGGAAGGGAGGGAGAGAGAACAGGAGGGTTAGGTGGTGCGTGGAGAAAAATTAGGGGCAAAAATAAATGTCATGATCAGTATGATGAAGAGAGAGAGAGAGAGAGAGAGAGAGAGAGAGAGAGAGAGAGAGAGAGAGAGAGAGAGAGAACAGAAGGGTTGGGTGGCGCTGGGAAGAAACATAAACTAAATAATTGACTTTCAGTTTAACATATATATTTTCCCTTATGGAGTTGGATGATCATAAATAACTAACAAATTACCCCTATTATTATTATTAGTAGTAGTAGTAGTAATAGTATAAAGGAAGAAGGGGCAAGGAGAGGTATACAGTGGTACAGGGAATGAATTAAAAGCACTTAAATAAAGAATCCCCAATGTGTTAAGTTAGTGTGTGTGTGGGAGACGGGCTGTCAGGTTGTGCAGGGAAATGGTTCAAACTAAAAAAAATGACTCTGATCAGTGTGTGGGAAGGAAGGACAAGGAGCGGTGTTACATGATGGAAAAAAATAAAATAAAAAATAAAATAAAAATGTTTTGATCGATATGTAGGAGGGAAGGACAAGAAGTGCAAGATCATGTTCGGAAAAATGAAAAAATAAAGAAAAAAATAAAGCCTTGATCGATATTTGAGAGGTAAAGATAAGTGTAAAATGATGTTGGGAAAAATTAAAAAGAAAAAAAAAAGCTTTGATCGATATGTGGGAGGGAAAGACAAGAAGTGCAAGATCATGTTCGGAAAAATGAAAAAAGAAAGAAAAAAATAAAGCCTTGATCGATATTTGGGAGGGAAAGATAAGTGTAAAATGATGTTGGGAAAAATGAAAAAGAAAAAAAAGCTTTGATTGATATGTGGGAGGGAAAGATGTGTAAAATGTTGTTGGGAAAAATGGAAAAAGAAAAAAAAAGCCTTGATCACTATGTGGGAGGGAACGACAAGTATAAAATGATGTTGGGAAAAATGGAAAAAGAAAAAAAAAGCTTTGATCGATATTTGGGAGGGAACGACAAGTGTAAAATGATGTTGGGAAAAATGAAAAAGAAAAAAAAGCTTTGATTGATATGTGGGAGGGAAAGATAAGTGTAAAATGATGTTGGGAAAAATGAAAAAGAAAAAAAAGCCTTGATCGATATGTGGGAGGGAACGACAAGAAGAGCAAGATGATGTTGGGAAAAATGGGGGAAAAAAAAGCCTTGATCGATATGTGGGAGGGAACGACAAGAAGAGCAAGATGATGTTGGGAAAAATGGGGGAAAAAAAAGCCTTGATCGATATGTGGGAGGGAACGACAAGAAGAGCAAGATGATGTTGGGAAAAATGGGGGAAAAAAAAGCCTACTAGATCAATATGAGGGTGGGAGTAAATAAAATAGAACACCCACAAAAATACCACTCTTGTAAAACTATAATAGATTCAGAATTAGCCAAGTCATCAGTCATAGGTACTTCTATTCTCATTCATTTGTATTTATTAATTCTGAGTGTGTGTGTGTGTGTGTGTGTGTGTATGTGTGTGTTTCCTTGAGCATAACTTTACAAAAAATTATATTGTTGATTGCTCTGCTTGTATCACTGTTATTTGGAGAGAGTAAACCAGAGAGTGAGAGCGAGAGCAAGCACACTGAAGCACCTCGCCACTCTGAGTCAATATTCCCAAGGTCACCAAGTTCCAGCACGGCCTTCAGCACAGCCTGGCCTAACCTTGCGTGGTGGAGCCTTGCCGAGCCCACACAACTTAATCTCCAGCAACGCACACTCACTCAGTCTATTTTTTTTCTCTGCCTTCACTCGGCTAAGCTCACTAACCAACACCTCGTCTCCCACCACAGCTGCAATCTTCCTATGTTTCCTTTGTTATTTGTTATCCTTCAAAGTTATCCTTCCTTCCTTCCCTTTTGTCTTACAGTAGATAAACTTAATATCATTACCCCTCAACTTCAGTTATTTAAATTTATCATCCCTCTCAAGATAGTAATCCTTCTCTCTTGCCTCCATTCTTCACTCAGTTAAACACACCAATCAAAAACTTGTAATATAGCCACCAAACATCTTCTTTCCCCCTCTCCTTCAGTTATTTACATTTGGCATCCTCCCCCAAAGATAGTTATCCTTTCTTTCCTCCATTCTTCCCTCAGTTAACCCCACTAACCAAGTCTTGTAATATACCCAATCATCTTTTTTTACCCCTTTTTGTTCAGCTATTTACATTTGGCATCCCACCCCAAGATAGTAACCCTTTCTTTCCTCCAGTCTTCCCTCAGTTAACCCCACTAACCAAGAGTCTTGTAATATACCCAATCATCTTTTTTTACCCCTTTTTGTTCAGCTATTTACATTTGTCATCCTCCCCCAAGATAGTAACCCTTTCTTTCCTCCATTCTTCCCTCAGTTAACCCCACTAACCAAAAACTTGTAATATACCCAATCATCTTTTTTTACCCCTTTTTGTTCAGTTGCTTATATGTGTCATCCTCCCCAAAGAGTAATCCCTCCTCCTTACTTCCTGTCTTCACTCAGCTAAGCCACTAACCATAAAAAACTTGTCATACACTCACAAACATCTTTTTACGTTTCCCTTTCGCTCAATTATTTACATTTGTCATCCCCACAAGAGAGTAAGCCTTCCTTCTTCCCTCCTGTCAGCTAACCAAAAGACCTTGAATTGTGGGAGCCCCAAACGTCTTTTTTTTATTTATCTATTTTTATTATCATTATTATTCCTCCTTCCCTCCTGTCAGCTAACCTAAAAACTTGATTTGTAATATAGCCCCAAACGTCTATTATTTATCTATTTTTATTATTATTATTCCTTCTTCCCTCCTGTCAGCTAACCTAAAAAAACGAATTGTAATATAGCCCCAAACATCTTTTTTTTACTCCTTCCTTCCTTCAGCCTTGAGTCACCTCACAATTCCAAAAGCCTTGACGACCAAAAATATACTCAACAAGAAAATCCACTCACATCATCCAGAAGAAAATTAACCTGGTGCCAAAGTTTGCCTTCACATTGCCGGGCTCTACAAATTACAACAGAACTTACTAATTTTTACTGACCACCTCCTGTCTATGATTTTGAACTACAGACGAAGATCCAACTTTCTTTTATATGCCAACACGTTCTCCGTTAAAATATCAGAATCAGTGTATACGAAACCCTCAGATCTTAACACAAGCGATTATTTTCTTCCTTTAGCGTCTTCGTCTATGTTATTCTCCGTTAAAATATCAGAATCAGTGTATACAAAACCCTCGGATTTTAACACAAGCGATTATTTTCTTCCTTTAGCGAGAGCACGATAGAATTTTCCTCATTGTTAGGTTTATTTACATCACCGAGCGTTGACTGCATATCCCTGAATCTTCGTCTATGTTATTAGTTACTGCGCCGTGATCACACAACCCAATCAATTAAGCAATCAATCGTTGTTAAGTGTGATCGTGTATGTGAAAGAATGAGAGGAAGAACGCGTAGGAGGCCAGGAAAGCCATGTAACCTCAACTAAATGGATTACAAAACAGAAAAGGGAGAGGATGAAATATGGGAAAGGAAAAAAACATGAGAAAAGAAAAGTGCAATGGAGAAAGTACTAAAGGAAAAACAAGTTGGAGGCTAAGAGAGAATCATTCAACTTTAATTAAATGGATTATGGATGAACGAAAGGCAAGAAATAGAGAAAAATAGGGAAAAGAAAAGAAATGGGAAAAGAAAAGTAAAAGAAGAAATACGTACTAAAGGCAGAAAAAGTAGATGAAGAGAAAGAAATATCACGGAAACTAACAAGATTATGGATGAATGAGGAGAGAAAAAGAGGAATTAAAAAAAGAAATAGTAGTATGAGAGGTGAGGAAAAAGAGGTATTAAAAAAAGAAATGGTAGTATGAGAGGTGAGGAAAAAGAGGTATTAAAAAAAGAAATGGTAGTATGAGAGGTGAGGAAAAAGAGGTATTAAAAAAAGAAATGGTAGTATGAGAGGTGAGGAAAAAGAGGTATTAAAAAAAGAAATAGTAGTATGAGAGGTGAGGAAAAAGAGGTATTAAAAAAAGAAATAGTAGTATGAGAGGTGAGGAAAAAGAGGTATTAAAAAAAGAAATGGTAGTATGAGAGGTGAGGAAAAAGAGGTATTAAAAAAAGAAATAGTAGTATGAGAGGTGAGGAAAAAGAGGAATAAAGAAAGAAAAAGTAGTGGGGTAAGTACTAACCCAAAAAAAACTAAGAAGCAGAGTCATGCCACTTACACCAACGGGATTACAGATCAACGGACAGGGAAAAAAAAAGAGGAAAACAAGGGAGAAAACATAAGTAAGGGAGGAAACGGAAGAATGACAAGTCGCGTTTACTTTGTTTTCAAGAAGACCTGCAAGTTAGAGGTGAAGGCAAGTGACTCAGCATTTAAAGAGAGAGAGAGAGAGAGAGAGAGAGAGAGAGAGAGAGAGAGAGAGAGAAACCACAATACAGCTGTTACGAAAGATAAATAATGACAATGATAATAATAATAATGAGTAATGTAGAAAATAACTAAAATTAATCCACTTTCTCATTCTCTCACCCCGAGGAAGATGACAAAAAAATATGAAAAAATAAAAAGAAAGAAAAAAAGTCATTACTACACATTCATTCATTCATTCTTTCACTTGTCCGTTACCTGAAGCCTTAAAAGCACAAACACACCCATACACCTGTCACTAATGAGCAGCAAGGTGAAGGTGTGTGTGCGCGTGTGTATAGAAAAACGATTGTGTCAAGTTCAGTTTTCATAGTAACTCATCATTCTTCTATCATACACCCATTTCAACACCTTCAGCATTGTCGAGTTGATAATGCTTCTTGTTTCATCATTTTCTGCTATCATGTAAATCCTTAATTGAGTTTGTAATGTCCCGTTTCTTATCTATTTATTATCGTCATCCACAGTCATTACTAGTTCACTACAGGATAAGCCCTTCCCTTGTTTGACGTCAGTGTACTCCATCCTGCTCGTCAGTGTACTCCATCCTGCTCCGGCAAATGTTGTAGTTTCACCTCTCCACCTGGTCCTCTGTCTGCTCTTCCTTTTCTCCCTATTGCCATTCTTCCTTCCTTTCCTTCTTCTTTCCATCCTTTCTCTTGTTCTTTCACTTTCTGCCATTCTTTCCTCTCCATCCTGCTCCGGCAAATGTTCTAGTTTCACCTTCCCACCTGATCCTGTCTGCTCTTCCTTTTCTCCCTATTGCCATTCTTCCTTTCCTTCTTCTTTCCATCCTTTCTCTTATTCTTTCACTTTCTGCCAGTCTTTTCTCTCCATCCTGCTCCGGCAAATGTTCTAGTTTCACCTCTCCACCTGGTCCTCTGTCTACTCTTCCTTTTCTCCCTATTGCCATTCTTCCTTCCTTTCCCTCTTCTTTCCATCCTTTCTCTTATTCTTTCACTTTCTGCCAGTCTTTTCTCTCCATCCTGCTCCGACAAATGTTCTAGTTTCACCTTCCCACCTGATCCTGTCTGCTCTTTCTCCCTATTTCCTTTCTTCCTTCCTCCTGATTTCCTTTTTTTTCTTCTTTCCATCCTCTCTTGTTCTTTTGCTTTCTTCCTGTCTTTCCTTCTCCCTCCTGCTCCACCAAATCCTCTTAATTTAATCTCCCCACCCTGACTTCTACAACTCCTGGCTTACTTTCCTTGTCTGTCTGTCTTATCAGTTCTAGGCTTATTTACTTTGTTTGTCAGTCCCTTGTTATCAGTTGTACCTAAAATATGTGCCCAAGTCCATTTTTTATTAGAACATCTTTAACCTTTGTCTGTTTTTAATCATCACTGCTTGCTTACTTACTTTCAATGTTATACCCAGCACTTACTTTTTTTTATATTTTCTTTGTGCAAATCTTAGTTTTTTCTCTCCTTTTTATACAATCTCTCTACGTTACACCAAGCATTTATTTTCTTTATTCCTCTTCATGCACTTTCTTAGCCTTTTATTTTTTAATGTTATCTATTTTTTGGCTTATTTGTCTATGTGTGTGTGTTATCTTTGCCCTTTGTCATCACCATCAACACCATGACCATCTATCCACATTAAACCCAGCACTTATTTTCTCTACTCTTCATGCACTTTCTTAGCTTTTTCTTTTTGTTATCTATTTTTTTTTTATTTGTGTGTGTGTGTGTGTTATCTTTGTGCTTACACCTTGTCACCATCACCACCACTACCATTTTCATCATCACCACCACCACCGTCACTGTGACCATCATGTTTTATTACGAAGGCGATACGTTGGTTCATATTAATTCACACGCACATACTCCCTACACCTCCTCCTCTTCCCTCTCTCTTTTTCTGCTGATCTCTTCTCCCCTTTCCTCTTCTCCATTACTCCATAACACAGCCCACTTTTCTTCTCTTCTTCCTTCTCTTCTTTCCTCCATTTCTTCACAACTACACTTCTCCCTACTTCTATTCCACTTTTCTCTTACCTCTTCTTCACTACTCCTCTCCCTTCTCCTTTCCTCTATTCCATCTTACACTTCTCTCCTTCCCATACCCCTTTCATTTCTTCTCCATCTCTTCACCTCTCCACTCCTCTCTGATCATCTCTTCACCACTATTCTTCTCCCTCTTCATTTTATCTTCCACTATTCCTTTCTTTTTCCATCTTTCACTTCTCTCCATTTCTTCACCACTACACTCCTCTTCCACTTCTCTTGTCTCTTCTTCCATGATTAGGTACTCTTCTCTAATCCTATCCACTCGTCGCCCCCTCTTTTCTCCACCTCGAACTACACTCCATTATACTCCACTTCAGCACAATGACACATATTTTGGTTTCATCTTCACAATCTCTCTCTCTCTCTCTCTCTCTCTCTCTCTCTCTCTCTCTCAAGTCCTACATTCCGCTGCTCATCTTCACCTTGCCTGCACGTACAACACAAACATTTTTTCTTCTTAGTTGTTTTCTTTTCTTGTTAATTTATATTTCCCACTAAAATCAGTACTACATATGACTGACTTTTCTGTGTGTGTGTGTGTGTGTGTGTGTGTGTGTGTGTGTGTGTGTGTGGAAAAATAAGAAAGCTACTGTTAGGCATAGCGACCAGAGAACTGTTACGTGGCCTAATATGGAGAGCGAGACGGTAGTGGCAGTAGAAGTAATAGTAGTAGCATAGTAGCAGTAGTAGTAGTAGTAGTAGTAGTATTAGCAGTAGAGGGTGTAGTATGAGCGTAAACAGTAGAAGAGGTAGCAATAATAGTAAAGGTTATGGAAAAGATTTTGTAGTAGTAGTATAAGTAGTAGTAGTAGTAGTAGTAGTAGTAGTAGTAGTAGTAGTAGTAGACAGCAGCTCATACAACGGATAGTCACACTCAGAGAAGCATCACCACCACCCATCCTCCCTATTCCCCTCCCTATACCCCCCCCTTAATAACAGTCCTCCTCCCTTCCCTTCCTTCCCGTCCTCCTCCGCATAAACAGTGACGGGTTCAAAAATTCAAACCTCCCAACGGGGTAGCTAAAGTCACACTCTCCCCGGTGGGTTTACGCGCATACCCACTCACCCCCTCTCCCTGGGTGATAGGAATGGGGCTAAAAATAATACTGGGCGTCATTGGGGAGAGGGGAGGCAGAGGAGAGGAGGGAGAGAGTGGGGAGTGAATGCTAGGGGGGGGGTAGGAGGTTGGCAACAGTGGTAGGCGGAGTAGGAGTCGTGTTATGTTGGCAGCACTGTTAGCGCATACTGATTGAGGCCCAGTGAAGGTAGATAGAGAGAGAGAGAGAGAGAGAGAGAGAGAGAGAGAGAGAGAGAGAGAGGGGACAGGTGCAAGGATAAGAGATAGGTGAGTGGGTGTGGCAATGTTATGGGAAAATGCTTTGTCTCTCTCTCTCTCTCTCTCTCTCTCTCTCTCTCTCTCTCTCATTTCCGTTCCTCCATCCACCACTTCGCACCTGTCCCGAGCTAATTTAGGGATCAGAGGAGATTAGTACTATTGAGAGAGAGAGAAAGAGAGAGAGGCTAACCGGTCATTATTACGTAACCGAGCCCAGCAAAACTCAATGACGGACTCCTTTTTTACGAATCAAAGCACTGCGCGCGCCCCACTTTTCTTTTTACCAACACATGTAAAGAAGAAAAAACGAGGAAGAAAACGAAAGTGAAGGCGGAAAAAGCAAGACTAGGGAAAGATAAGAAAGCGAAGAAAGAAATGAAGATAGTGAGTGGAAGATAAAACAGAAATGAAGTTGATGAAGAAATAGAAGGGAGGCAGAGCGTGAAGAAGGAAGTTAAAGGAAGGAAAAAGAGATGGGAGAAAAAAGGGAAGAGGAGACAAAATGAAGAAGAGGATAAGTTGAAGGAAGAAAGAAAAGCGATGAAAACTGGAAGAAAAGAACAATTAGAAAGAAAAGGAAGGAAAGGAAACTAGACATCAAGTGGAGAGGTGGTGTTGGGGATGGTGGAAGTGGTGGTGAGGATGATCAGGGATACACTCATCACCACCACCACCACACACCACCAACACCACCACCATCAACAACAACAACAAAGAAAAGGAGGAGGGAGGAGGACTCAGGAGGTGGTGATGGTGGTAGTGAGGGGGTGTGGCTTCAGAGAGAGAGAAGCTGCGTCTGTCGTTGGCTGTGGAGAGGAAGGGAGGGAGGGAGAGGAAGGGAAGGGAAGGGAGGGGAGGGGAGGAGGGACGCTCGCTCGCTCACTCCCTCCCTCTCGTGCTCTGCCTAGCCCTTTAAATTTGAATAGGGAAGCTTGGCGTCTCTCCACTCTTCCCTCCTCCTCCTCCTCTTTCTCTTCTTCCTCCTATTCTCCTCCCGTGTAAATGACATTATATACAAGCGAAGTATACATGAAGGTTTAACGTGCATTATATCGAGGTCTTAGCATTCAGTAGGAGGAGGAGGGATGTTTTTTGCTGGATTGCGTCAGCGTCTAGCACGCACACACACACACACACACAGTTTCCTTTCGATAATTCCGTTTCCTCTGTGTCTCATATCGTCACCTTTCAGTCTCTCTTTCTTACACTGACGTCAATCTCTCTCTCTCTCTCTCTCTCTCTCTCTCTCTCTCTGGCACCAGGACAAAAACAAAGATAAGAGCCGAGTACGTGTGCAAAACAAACACACTCACATACATACATTAATAGTAATAATACTAATAAACACTATTAGGTGCGGGAAACTTGTTTTAGCACTGTGTTAAAAGTTGCAGAGAGAGAGAGAGAGAGAGAGAGAGAGAGAGAGAGAGAGAGAAATTAACACGCACATCATTGCCCTCAAAATCTACTGCCCTGTCTGTGTGTGTGTGTGTGTGTGTGTGTGTGTGTGTGTGTGTGTGTGTAGGTGATACCCCACACTCACAACTCTCTCCCCTCCCCCCAAACACTAACAGAGGCACTTGGCACCACTGACCTTAGCCACCTGTGGGAGTGCCAATGAAGGCTGGTATTTGGGCTCCAGTGCCAGGGCTTCCAGTAGGGGGGTCAGCAGGTCCTGGGTGCCCCCTCCTGCACCACCACCACCTCCACAAGCACCACCTCCAAAGGGCCACTGCGTCGAGGTAGCCATTCCGGTGTTGTTGTTGGTGTTGATGTTACTGGTGTTGAGTCTTCCCCTCCTCCGGTGTTGTCGTCCCCCTCCTCACCACCACCACCTCCACCACCACCGCAGCAGCCACCACCGCCACCGCCGCTGCACCGCCACCTGTAGAAGAAATAGATTTAGTCACTAACAGATATAGAAAATAGATGTACTGAATAGCCTAAAGAATTAATAGCCAAGATAGAAAAGTAGTAAATTGGATAAGGTAAGAAAAATAACAATAACAGGACAGCTGAAAAGGAGTCAGGATATGTTGGATAAATTATAGGAAGGCAAAAGACGGATAGAAAATAGAACGGGGATAGAACGTGACATTGAAGACAAGAAATACAAGAACAGAGGATAAGAGGACATGGTAAGGATAGATCAGATAAATGATAAAAAGGGAAACGACAGAGGGATATAAAAATAAAACATGGATAGTATGATACATTTCAAACCAGGAATAACAAGAGAGAGAATGAAGTATAGGGTAAGGATAGAATAGATAAATGATTGAAGTGATAGAGAGGGATAGAAGACAGGGTAAAGATAGGCTAGATAAATGATAGGAAAGGAAAAAGACAGGGATATAAAGGATAGGAAAATTACGTGACCTGAGAAGCAAGAGATAACAGGACAGAAAACAGAGGACAAGGAAGATAGATAAGTGATTGGAAGGGAAAGACAAACAAACGGATAGGAAGCAGGAAATAACAAGTAAACATAACACAACCATGACCTTATTATTGAAACTGTGTGAAAATAGGAAACACATGAAACAGAGAACAGGAAATACAATACAAAAATAAATAAAACCTTTGTCTATTCTTAGCAGTCTTTTCCGTACAAAAAAAAAATGGAAAGATAAAATGATTCATACGTTTGAGACTTCATGTGGCTGGAATAATCTAGTTCGTGATAATGATGCAATAGGTGGAGGGAGGTATGAAGGGAAGGGAAGAGAAATAAAGGATAATTCATGACGTATTGTTGTATTATATCGATCGCAGGACGTAAGGACAGGATATATTACTGATAATAAGGGAGGGAGAGAACAGGGATCGATAAAGAAACCGTTGGAGAGAGAGAGAGAGAGAGAATAACAGTAATATTGCAATAATAATAATACAGTAGAAGGAATATAAACACCAGACAATGGAGTAACAACAAGTTTAGGATATAATAATCGTAGAAGCAATAATGACAGCAAAAAGCCAAGAAGTATAAGAGGAAAGGAATAAATATATAATAGTATTTGAAAAGGAAGAAAACAATTAGAAAATATAATGAAGGTGAATACGTAGAAGATAACTCAAGAAAAGAACACGATTGGAGATATATAATGTGCAAAAAGATGATAACGTAACAAAAATAGAAAACAAGGAAAATGAAGTGATAATAAAGGTCGTAAAATAGTAGTAGTAGTAGTAGTAGTAGTGGCAGCAATAGTAGTAGTGATTGAGGAAATAATAATAGAAGTTTGTTAAATAAGTAGTATAAGTAATACTAATGTTGTATAGGCTGGAAGTAGTAGTAGTAGTAATAGTAGTAAAGATAAGGAAGAAAATCAATAAGGCAGTCACGTATAAGCCAACAGCATACGTGACTGAGCCTGGTATACGTATGTATGAGGGAGAGGGGAGGGGAAGGGGGATGAGGAGGAAAGGGATGGAGAATGATATGTATACACGCATACACCCATACACATTGATTATACATGATGGCTGGCACGTAACGACTCTCTCTCTCTCTCTCTTGGATTCGCGAAGTCGATATTTTGGGGGTTGTCTATGGCTGTGTGTGTGTGTGTGTATGTACTTGTAAATCTGTGTCTATGTATTTGTCTGGCTCATGTAGACCTAGTTAATTGTGTGTGTGTGTGTCTACCTCTCTGTCTGTCTCCACCTAAGCCTGTGGGTGTGTCTGTCTGTCTGTATGTCTCCCTCCTCTGTCTTTCTTCGTGTGTGTACCTCTGTCTGTCTCCACCTATGCCTGTGGGTGTGTCTGTCTCCCTCCTCTGTCTCTTCGTGTGTGTGTGTGTGTGTGTGTGTCTACCTTTGTCTCCACCTATGTCTGTATGTCTCCCTCCTCTCTCTCTATTCGTGTGTGTGTGTGTGTGTGTGTCCTCATTTGTCTATCTGTCTGTATGTCTGTCTCATGTGTGTGTGTGTGTGTGTGTATCCTCACCTGCGGACGATCGGGTGAGTTACTGCATCTTGTCGTTTTGTCCGTCCGTGCTTAGCAAACCAGGGGGAAGGGGAGGGCGGGCACGGCGGACGCGGGGCCTGGCTGTGGCGACGGCATAGAGGCAGGCACGGCGGGAATCAATAATAAAAACAGACAAACACAGACGAGGAGGCCGTGTTTGGATTGAAGACCGTTTGGAAAAGTGAAGGAATAGGATTGTATTTCGTTTTTCCTTGATTTTTGGAGGGGGATAATAATAATGGAGCAAAGAGGAAGGTCTGGCCTCAGGGTCTCGGCGGGAATATCACAGTTGGAATTTGTACACTTAAGGGGGGATTTTGCTGGTTGGGAGGCGACGAGCACACAGCCGTCCCGCTCGAAGGTTTTGTTTACACTGAACCTCGGCCGCCTCAGCTGAGCCGCCGCGCACCTCCTCCGCCGCTCCTCCTCCGCGCATGTAGTTCCCCCCTCACCCACCTCCATTTTACCTTTAGAACGCATTTTTTGGCCATTATCCACTCAGTCAAAAGTGTTCAGATTCAAAAATAACATGGAGTGAGTGGACTGCCATGGCCGAACAGTGGCTTTGCGGGGATATGTGGAGTTGCTTTGTTTGGCCGCTGTCTCCGGTTAAAGCTGATATCATACAACGGTAAATTACGAACCATACTCCGAACGACTGAGATATATGGACTTTGTAACCTCTTGAACGACTCGCATGCGTTTAGGTACACCCATATCAAGAAACGACCCCACACAAGCATTTTTCGACATATATGAATGCGAGTGCTTGCTGCTATATTTAAATTCATCACTATTCTCATTACAACAGTTAAATTGAAGGATTCTATAACCTTTAAAGTGGACTCGTGTGTATTTAATAACACCCCACGACCCCTGGATATCAAGAACGACCCCCACACAAGCATTTTTCGACATATATGAATGCTACTGCTTGCTATATTAAAATTCATCGATATTTCCACTACTACAGCTAAACATAACGACTTTGTACCCTTTAAATCGACTAGAATGGATCTAAATTACACCCCACGACCCCTGGATATCAAGAACGACCCCCACACAAGCATTTTTCGACATATATGAATGCTGTTGCTTGCTCTATTAAAATTCATCGATATTCCCACTACTACAGCTATATATAACGACTTTGTAACCTTTAAATCGATTAGTATGGATCTAATTACACCCCACGACCCCTGGATATCAAGAACGACCTCCAATTCTTGTATTTTGCGACATATTCGAATGCTATTAATATTCATCAATATTCCCACTACTACGACTATATATAATGACTTTGTAACCTCTAGAACGCTCATATGGATTTAATTACACCCCACGACCTCTGTATGTCAAGAACGACTTCCCAAACAAGCATTTTCCGACATATACGAATGCTATGGCCTGCTCATAACATTCACAAGCGCATTAATATTCCTAACACTGTCGCCGCTGCTTATTCTAATTAATCTCTATTACCTAAAAAAATAGAGTGGTTTATGTCTGGGTCTTGATATATAAAACAGAAACATATGAGTTGCAAAAGAGAAAAATCATAAAAAAATCTCGTGTAACTAAATTAAGGAAGGAAGTTTGTTTGTCTGTGTGTATAGATTAATTGTTGTATGTGTTTAATTTGCTGTTATATTATGCGTCAGCCTAATTATGTATGGGGTTATTATTATTATTATTATTATTATTATTATTATTATTATTATTATTATTATGCGCCGTTGGAAAGCAAGAATAATTTATGAAAGACAGACGATAGAGAGATAGATAGAAAGATAGATAGATAGATAAATATATATACAGATAGATAGATAGATAGATTGGTAGATAGGTAGATAGATAGATATTAAAACGAAGAGGAAGAGGGGAAAAAAGAATAGGAGAAAATGCAGAAAAGGATAAGAAGAA
>NC_066527.1:6691430-6701430 GCF_024679095.1 Eriocheir sinensis
CTAACCTTACCCTACTTTACCTTACCTAACCTACCTAACCTTACCTCACCTAACCTTACCCTACTTTACCTTACCTAACCTACCTAACCTTACCCTACTTTACCTTACCTAACCTACCTAACCTTACCTCACCTAACCTTACCCTACTTTACCTTACCTAACCTACCTAACCTTACCTCACCTAACCTTACCCTACTTTATCTTACCTAACCTACCTAACCTTACCTCACCTTACCTAACCCTACTTTATCTTACCTAACCTACCTAACCTTACCCTACTGTACTTTACCTAACCTACCTAACCTTACCCTACTTTATCTTACCTAACCAAACCTAACCTTACCTCACTTAACCTTACCCTACTGTACCTTACCTAACCTACCTAACCTTACCCTACTTTATCTTACCTAACCTTACCCTACTTTACCATACCTACCTAACCTAACCTATCCTACCTTACCTAACCTAGCCTTACCCTACTTTACCTTACCTAACCAAACTTAACTTTACCCTTCCCTAACCTAACCTAACCTTACCCTACGTTACCTTACCTAACCAAACCTTACTTGACCTAACCAAACTTTACCTTACTTAACCAAACCTTACCTCACCTAATCAAACCTAACCTTACCTTACCCTTCCTTAACCTAACCTAACCTAACCAAGCCTAACCTTACCCTACGTTACCTTACCTAACCAAACCTTACCTGACCTAACCAAACTTTACCTTACTTAACCAAACCTAACTTTACCCTTCCCTAACCTAACCCAACCTTACCCTACCCTTAACTAACCTTGCCTTACCATACTGTCCAACCTTCCTGCACCTCACCTCACCCCGAACGCGGCCCCTCAAAAAAAACCACATTGCACTCACCTACAGACGCGTTGACCACCACCACCACCACTAATATCAACACTACTACCACAACCAAAATTCACAACCGCCACCACTTATTACTACTACTACCAAAAACAAGTAACCAGGTATCCACGAGGACCAAAGTTGGGTGTGTGTACCTTCTCGTGGAGCTGAATTACTAGTGAAGAAGGGAGAGGAAGGGAGAGGAAGGAAGGGAGGGAGAGAGAGAGGGAGGGAGAGCGCGGGTTGGAACTTGTCAGCTCCACCACCACCACCACCACCGTCATCACCACCACATGCTCAGTTTAGAATGTTCTCGTATAATCTCTCTCTCTCTTTCTCTCTCTCCTCTCTCTCTCTCTGGGACAAGGCCGCTACCCACTTAAGACGCTTCCCATTACGTTATCTTCATTCCTCTTCCTATTTCTTCTTCCTCCTCTTGCTCTTCTTCCTTTTTCTTCTTTTCTCCTTTTTTCTCAACCTCCTCTCATTTCTCCACTCTCTCTTTCCTCTCTCCTCTTCCTTCTCTTCCTCTTTCCTCTTCCTCCTCTTTCGTTTTGTTTTTTTGTATTTCTCTCATTTTATCCTCTCTTATTTTCCTTGTTTTCTATTAATCTCATCTCTTCTTTCTCTCTCTCCTCTTTCTTCTTTTCCTCTTCTTCCTCTTTCTTCTTGCTCTTTTATTTCTTCCTTTTGTTCTCTTACTTTTTCTTCATTTCCTTCTCTTCTCTCAACCTTTTTCTTCTCCTCTTCCTCTTTCTTCTCTTCCTCGTCTCCTCTTTATTTCCTCTTCCTCTTTCTTTCTCCTCTCTCCTTCATCTTCCTCCTCCTCTTTTTCTTCTTCCTTCCAACCTCTTTATCTCTTTCTTTTATCACATTCCTTATCATAATTTTGTTCACCATCGTCATCATCATTATCCTCTCTCTCTCTCTCTCTCTCTCTCTCATTCCTTTCTATGCCGTCATTTCCTCATTTTTATCCTTTTTTCTTTCTTTCCTTTAATCTTTTTTTTGTTCAACCTCCTCCTCCTCCTCCTCCTCTTAATATCGACTTTTAATAAGGTAAGCTGTCTTTATTGCAGTAGTAGTAGTAGTAGTAGTATAGTCCGGCAAATCTTAAGTGGCGGCTCTGACGTAGACAGCCCGCTAGACACTGGTGCTATTTCTCCAACAGACCTCGCGTACCGTGCCTCTCACACCCTTCTCTCTCTCTCTCCCCGTGTCTCTCTCTTTCTCTCTCACTCTAGTATAAAAACAAATATGTTTTTTATGATTGATTCTCTACCTGTGAGTGAATACAAAGAAATTTGTACAACACTTGGCAGAGTTGCCACCGCGGCGTTCTCAGCTCAAGTCAACCCAACACACCACAGTTGCCAGTTGCTCTGCCTGCTTTAATTATCGCATTTCTGCCATTTTTTTGGTGTGTGTCTGCCATCTGCCATACAATATCAGCCATATGGCATAGTTATGATAAAATATGGAGACTGTACCTGTATATGGAATACCAGGACCGTCAAGCAAATTTTGATGCGAGTCATCCAGGTGAATGGTGAGGTTCCGCTGGGGATGGCCAGGGAGTGGGGAAGGAGTGGTCGCTAAGAACATTAAAATATTACACTTTGACCTTATTTCCACACCACCCAAGGGGTAAAGAGTCTTGGTGCATTTTTTAAAGAGGTTTATTATTAATATTATTATTATTATACATTGTCGTGCACCATACTCCCCGAATGAGAGTATACCCCCACTTTCTCGCACACACACACACACACACACACACACACACACACACACACACACACACACACACACACACACAGATTGACATAGATTTACATTGAAAATCAGACCACACAGACCCCATGGTCCAGACTAGGTGGTCTGTCCTTAAATCTAAGTGATTTTACATTAATCAGATGGCTCCAAAACGTTGCTTTTCTACTCTAGTTAATATTAAGTTCAAGGAAGTGACGGTCGAGCTTGTTTTTAAAGGAGTCAATCGTGTTACACTGGACCACTGATGGTGGGAGCTTATTCCATTCTCGCACTACAACGTTGGTGAAGAAAAATTTGGTGCAGTCTGAATTTACTTGTCTACATTTGAGTTTTGTGCCATTGTTCCTCGTTCGCAAAGTGTCATCGATCATAAACAAATTTTTGTTCTGTCTACATTCGTGAAACCATTAAGTATTTTAAAACATTCGATCAGTTTTCCTCGGAGGCGACGTTTCTCAAGAGAGAACATGTTAAGGGTGGAAAGCCTTTCTTCGTAGGATTTGTTGCGCAAGGAAGGGATCATTTTTGTTGCTCGACGCTGAACACCTTCTAGTTTAGCAATGTCCTTTGCATGGTGGGGAGACCAAAACTGTACCGCATATTCCAAGTGGGGTCTGACTAAACTATTGTAGAGCGGAAGTATTACATCTTTATTCATGAATAAAAAGTTTCTTTTAATGAAGCCCAACATTCTGTTCGCTTTATTTGCTGCATCGATGTATTGATGTGAGAATTTGAGGTTTGACGCGATTTTAATCCCCAGGTCTCTAACGCATTGAACGCTTGTGAGTTTAACGCCGCGTATTTCGTAATCAAACTTCTTATTTTTTGTTCCAACTTGAAGGACCTGGCACTTGTCTACGCTAAAGGGCATCTTCCATTTATCCGACCAAGCTGAAATTTAGTGCAAATCCTCTTGGAGGCTTTGCCTGTCTTCGTCAGTGAGAACCGAGTTACCAATCTTTGTGTCGTCTGCAAATTTACTAATGCGATTATTGAGTCCAACATCCACGTCGTTGATGTAAATAATGAAGAGCACTGGGCCAAGAACCGAGAGAGAGAGAGAGAGAGAGAGAGAGAGAGAGAGAGAGAGAGAGAGAGAGAGAGATGGTGTGCGAGGTCAGTTGGAGACGTGGCAATAAGGCCTAGCGGGCTGTCTACGTCAGAGCCGCCACTTAAGATTTGCCAGACTTTAGTAGTAGTAGTAATAGTAGCAGCAGTAGTAATAGTAGTAGTAGTAGTAGTAGCAGTAGTGGTAGTAGTAGTGGTAGTAGTAATAGTAATAGTAGTAGTAGTAGTAGTAGCACCATGGTATGTAAAAAGGAAGGCTTCGTCTGTATTCGACAAGATGAGGTGAGGGATCTGACAGCCAGCATGCTCGGGGAGGTATGCCAAGACGTCACTACCGAGCCGGCACTGCTTCCCCTGGACGGCGAACACCTTCGGTACAGGACAGCCAATACCTCACAGGAGGCACGGGTTGATTAAGTGCCCGCGGATTCTGGGTGCGCGGACAGCGGGCGTTCATGGACATCCGCATATTCGACCCGATGGCTGCCTGTCACCGTGAGCTGCCCCTGCAAGCCGCCCACCACAGGAACGAGCAGGAGAAGACAAGGGCATACGGTGAAAGAATCCAACAAGTGGATCAGGGCAGCTTCACCCCCCTCGTCTTCACCACATCCGGCGGGATGGGTCCCAGGGCCCAATGCTTCTACGCACGACTCGCGGAACTAATCTAAAAAAAGAAGCATCAGCCAAGGAGTCACGTTGTCGCCTGGATGAGGTGTCGCCTCTCGTTCTCCCTGCTCAGGTCGGCCATCCTATGTCTCAGGGGCACCAGACACTCTGGCCCAAAAGCCACCAACATCTCCAATATGGACTATGAAGCCACAGTGGTGGAGAGTGACATTAGGGTGGGTCGGGAGTGACTTGAGTAGGGAAGGAAAGGGGGATCTGGACGTAATAGATGATAGGTGATTTAGTGCTAGGTAGTATTAGTGATATGGTTGGATGCCACAGTCATTAGCGAACAGAGTTGGGGCTAATGACCTCCAAGCTATGGAGCCCTCCATGATTATGTGTCGGGAAAAAAAACACGGGTGGAGGTATCATTTATGTAGTATTTTTAAAAAAAGTAATAGTTGTAGTAGTAGTACTACTATTAGTAGTAGTAGTTGTAGTAGTAGAGGATGAAGTTACTCGGGTTTATTCTTTTCTACATCATCATCATCACCATCACCACCACCACCACTATTAGCATCACCACCACCACCACCATTATCATCATTACTATCGGTCTCGCCACCACCCTCACCACCACCAACTCCACCACCACCACCACCACCACTACCACCACCATCACCACCACCACCACCATAATATCAAACTCGATCCCCTTGTTTGAATGTCACGTCGGTTCTGCTCCCAAGCTTATGGGTTCCAATACCTTTGTTGGAGAATTTTATCTGTATCTTGCGCTTATTACTGGCTCAGCTTGAATCTCTCTCTCTCTCTCTCTCTCTCTCTCTCTCTCTCTCTCTCTCTCTCTCTCTCTCTCTGAATAATTGATGTAAAGTGAAGTTCATGTTAAAAAGTTAGGAGGAGGAGGAGGAGAAGAAAAGAAAAGAAAAAAGAAGAAAAGGAAGAAAAATTTAGCTTTATCTAGTTATTATTTTTACTGTTATTATATTTATTGTGTGTGAGAGAGAGAGAGAGAGAGAGAGAGAGAGAGAGAGAGAGAGAGAGAGAGAGAGGACAGTGACCACAACAGCCTCACTGAACTTTCTCTCAATTGCTAACTCCACACACACACACACACACACACACACACACACACACACACAGACACACACACAGGACCAATAAGAGTATACTAAAACTTATTATTATTATTATTATTATTATTATTATTATTATTATTATTATTATTATCTTTCTCTTTATTAATGCGATGGTTTATTTATTAATGCATACATATGTCTGTCTGTCTATGTATGTATGTATGTAGGTATATCAATGTATGTATGTATATGTATGTATGTGTATTAACGTATGTATGTATGTATGTATGAGTATTAACGTATGTATATATGTATGTATGTATATGTATTTATGTGTATTAATGTATGTATGTATGTATGTATGTATGTATGTATGTATGTATGTATGTATGTATGTATGTATATGTATGTATGTGTATTAACGTATGTATGTATGTATATATGTATGTATGTATGTATGTATGTATGTATGTATGTATGTATGTTACGTATATATTTGCGAAGAGTTGGAGAAAATTAATGCTTAGGTATTCTGTGTGTGTGTGTGTGTGTGTGTGTGTGTGTGTGTGTGTGACAAAGGTGTAATTTTGAGACGGGGAGAGAGAGAGAGAGAGAGAGAGAGAGAGAGAGAGAGAGAGAGAGAGAGAGAGAGAGAGAGAGGTGGGGTCACTGCTCTCTTTCCCTTCACCATCACCACCATCATTACCACCACCATCACCACCATCATCACCACCACCATCACCACGTTTTGTCCTCAATTATTATGGTGTGACAGTTTCCGGGTGGTGGTGGTGGCGATGGTGGTGGTGGTGGTGGTGGCGATGGTGGTGGTGGTGGCGATGATGGTGGTGGTGGTGGTGGCGATGATGGTGGTGGTGGTGGTGGGGATGATGGTGGTGGTGGTGGTGGCGATGATGGTGGTGGTGGTGGTGGCGATGATGGTGGTGGTGGTGGTGGCGATGATGGTGGTGGTGGTGGTGGTGGTGATGGTGACTGTAGTGGTGGTGATGGTGACTGTGGTGGTGGTAGTGATGGTGACTGTAGTGGTGGTGATGGTGACTGTGGTGGTGGTAGTGATGGTGACTGTAGTGGTGGTGATGGTGACTGTGGTGGTGGTAGTGATGGTGACTGTAGTGGTGGTGGTGATGGTGACTGTGGTGGTGGTGGTGATGGTGACTGTGGTGGTGGTGATGGTGACTGTAGTGGTGGTGATGGTGACTGTAGTGGTGGTGGTGATGGTGACTGTAGTGGTGGTGATGGTGACTGTAGTGGTGGTGGTGATGGTGACTGTATGGGTGGTGATGGTGACTGTAGTGGTGGTGATGGTGACTGTGGTGGTGGTGGTGATGGTGACTGTAGTGGTGGTGGTGATGGTGACTGTAGTGGTGGTGATGGTGACTGTAGTGGTGGTGGTGATGGTGACTGTAGTGGTGGTGGTGATGGTGACTGTAGTGGTGGTGGTGATGGTGACTGTAGTGGTGGTGATGGTGACTGTAGTGGTGGTGGTGATGGTGACTATAGTGGTGGTGGTGATGGTGACTGTGGTGGTGGTAGTGATGGTGACTGTGGTGGTGGTAGTGATGGTGACTGTAGTGGTGGTGGTGATGGTGACTGTGGTGGTGGTAGTGATGGTGACTGTAGTGGTGGTGGTGATGGTGACTGTAGTGGTGGTGGTGATGGTGACTGTAGTGGTGGTGGTGGTGATGGTGACTGTAGTGGTGGTGGTGATGGTGACTGTGGTGGTGGTGGTGATGGTGACTGTAGTGGTGGTGGTGATGGTGACTGTGGTGGTGGTGGTGATGGTGACTGTGGTGGTGGTGGTGATGGTGACTGTAGTGGTGGTGGTGATGGTGACTGTGGTGGTGGTGGTGATGGTGACTGTGGTGGTGGTAGTGATGGTGACTGTGGTGGTGGTAGTGATGGTGACTGTAGTGGTGGTGATGGTGACTGTAGTGGTGGTGGTGATGGTGACTGTGGTGGTGGTAGTGATGGTGACTGTAGTGGTGGTGGTGATGGTGACTGTAGTGGTGGTGGTGCTGACGTTGGTGGTGGTGATGGTGACTGTTGTGGTGGTGGTGATGGTGACTGTGGTGGTGGTGGTGATGGTGACTGTGGTGGTGGTGGTGATGGTGACTGTAGTGGTGGTGGTGATGGTGACTGTGGTGGTGGTGATGCTGACTGTAGTGGTGGTGATGGTGACTGTAGTGGTGGTGCTGGTGTCTGTCGTGGTGGTGGTGATGGTGACTGTGGTGGTGGTGGTGATGGTGACTGTAGTGGTGATGGTGACTGTGGTGGTGGTGATGGTGACTGTGGTGGTGGTGATGGTGACTGTGGTGGTGGGTGATGGTGACTGTGGTGGTGGTGGCGATGGTGGTGGTGGTGGTGTTGGTGGTGGTGGTGGTGTTGGTGGTGATGGTGACTGTAGTGGTGGTGATGGTGACTGTAGTGGTGGTGGTGATGGTGACTGTAGTGGTGGTGGTGATGGTGACTGTGGTGGTGGTGATGGTGACTGTAGTGGTGGTGATGGTGACTGTAGTGGTGGTGATGGTGACTGGTGGTGATGGTGACTGTGGTGGTGGTGATGGTGACTGTAGTGGTGGTGTTGGTGACTGTGGTGGTGGTGGTGATGGTGACTGTAGTGGTGGTGGTGATGGTGACTGTGGTGGTGGTGGTGATGGTGACTGTGGTGGTGGTGATGGTGACTGTAGTGGTGGTGGTGATGTGGTGGTGGTGGTGGTGACTTTAGTGGTGGTGGTGATGGTGACTGTGGTGGTGGTAGTGATGGTGACTGTGGTGGTGATGGTGACTGTTGTGGTGGTGGTGATGGTGACTGTAGTGGTGGTGGTGATGGTGACTGTGGTGGTGGTGATGGTGACTGTAGTGGTGGTGATGGTGACTGTAGTGGTGGTGATGGTGACTGTAGTGGTGGTGATGGTGACTGTAGTGGTGGTGATGGTGACTGTAGTGGTAGTGATGGTGACTGTAGTGGTGGTGGTGATGGTGACTGTGGTGGTGGTGGTGATGGTGACTGTGGTGGTGGTGGTGATGGTGACTGTTGTGGTGGTGGTGATGGTGACTGTGGTGGTGGTGATGGTGACTGTAGTGGTGGTGGTGATGGTGACTGTAGTGGTGGTGGTGATGGTGACTGTGGTGGTGGTGGTGATGGTGACTGTAGTGGTGGTGATGGTGACTGTAGTGGTGGTGGTGATGGTGACTGTAGTGGTGGTGATGGTGACTGTAGTGGTGGTGATGGTGACTGTAGTGGTGGTGGTGATGGTGACTGTAGTGGTGGTGGTGATGGTGACTGTAGTGGTGGTGATGGTGACTGTAGTGGTGGTGATGGTGACTGTAGTGGTGGTGGTGATGGTGACTGTAGTGGTGGTGGTGATGGTGACTGTAGTGGTGGTGGTGATGGTGACTGTAGTGGTGGTGGTGATGGTGACTGTAGTGGTGGTGATGGTGACTGTAGTGGTGGTGGTGATGGTGACTGTAGTGGTGGTGATGATGGTGACTGTAGTGGTGGTGATGATGGTGACTGTAGTGGTGGTGATGGTGACTGTAGTGGTGGTGATGATGGTGACTGTAGTGGTGGTGGTGATGGTGACTGTAGTGGTGGTGGTGATGGTGACTGTAGTGGTGGTGATGATGGTGACTGTAGTGGTGGTGGTGATGGTGACTGTTGTGGTGGTGGTGATGGTGACTGTGGTGGTGGTGGTGATGGTGACTGTAGTGGTGGTGGTGATGGTGACTGTGGTGGTGGTGGTGATGGTGACTGTGGTGGTGGTGATGGTGACTGTGGTGGTTGTGGTGCTGGTGACTGTTGTGGTGGTGGTGATGGTGACTGTAGTGGTGGTGATGGTGACTGTGGTGGTGGTGATGGTGACTGTGGTGGTGGTAGTGATGGTGACTGTGGTGGTGGTAGTGATGGTGACTGTAGTGGTGGTGATGGTGACTGTAGTGGTGGTGGTGATGGTGACTGTAGTGGTGGTGGTGATGGTGACTGTAGTGGTGGTGGTGATGGTGACTGTGGTGGTGTTGGTGTGTGTTGTGGTGGTGGTGATGGTGTCTGTGGTGGTGGTGATGGTGCCTGTAGTGGTGGTGATGGTGCCTGTTGTGGTGGTGATGGTGACTGTAGTGGTGGTGATGGTGACTGTAGTGGTGGTGATGGTGACTGTAGTGGTGGTGATGGTGACTGTAGTGGTGGTGGTGATGGTGACTGTAGTGGTGGTGATGGTGACTGTAGTGGTGGTGGTGGTGATGGTGACTGTAGTGGTGGTGATGGTGACTGTAGTGGTGGTGATGGTGACTGTAGTGGTGGTGGTGATGGTGACTGTAGTGGTGGTGATGGTGACTGTAGTGGTGGTGGTGATGGTGACTGTAGTGGTGGTGGTGATGGTGACTGTGGTGGTGGTGATGGTGACTGTAGTGGTGGTGATGGTGACTGTAGTGGTGGTGATGGTGACTGTGGTGGTGGTGGTGGTGATGGTGACTGTGGTGGTGGTGGTGATGGTGACTGTAGTGGTGGTGGTGGTGGTGAGTTTTGTTGTGGTGGTGGTGGTGACTGTAGTGGTGGTGG
>NC_066527.1:6708930-6761430 GCF_024679095.1 Eriocheir sinensis
CTGTTAATGCTATCGTAATACAACAATGATAATAATAATTGTTTTATCATGTATTTTTTTTCCTTTTCGATTTTTTTCCCTTTGAACACACACACGCACACACACCTACAGCGATAACTACAACTACAACAATAATAATTCATCAACTACTACTACTACTACTATTAATATTACCACTACTACTACTATTACTACTACCACCACCACCACCACCACCACCACCACCAACAACAACAACAACAACAACAACAACAACAGTCACACGTGGAAGAAGCCAAAGTAATGATCAGTTCACCTTATTATCTCACCTGTAATTAATTTCCTCTTCACTCCCACGGGGGCGACACCTTACCTGGCCACACCTGACAGCCTCGTGCAATGGGGTCAAGGGAGGGGGGGGGGAGGGAAGAAGGAGGGAGAAGGAGGAGAGGGAAGGGGGAGAGGAAAGAAAGGGGCAGTGAAAAGGGGGAAGGAAGGGAAGGGCAGGGCAGCAAGAGGAAGGTCACTGAGAGAGAGAGAGAGAGAGAGAGAGAGAGAGAGAGAGAGAGAGAGAGAGAGAGAGAGAGAGAGAGATTCCAAGTTATATAAAATGATAACAGTAAGTATTATTTCTTCCACTATTACTACTACTACCACTATTACATTAACAACCACAACTACTTTACTTCGCCCATATATTTGAGTGACCAACCACACGTATTAGCTGTCAAGGTGAGTGGGTGAGTGGCACAAGCTGATTAAACACAGACCTGGGCACGTGTGAGGGAGGGCACGTGACTGTTGTTGTTGGCGTTGTTAGTTTACGACACAGAAGGTTTGATAAGGACTAAACGGGTCGATGAAGAACGGCTACCAGCACCTCTATCACCGGCTTTCGCTACTACTACTGCTATTGCTACTACTACTACTACCACCACTACTACTACTTCTACTACTACTACTACTACTACTTCTACTGCTACTACTACTACTACTACAACTACTTCTACTTCTACTCCTGCTACTACTACTACTACTTCTACTGCTACTACTACTACGACTACTTCTACTTCTACTGCTGCTGCTACTACTACTACTACTCACATAACTATTGCTTAAATGACACTCTCATAAGCAGGTCTGGGTGCGAGAGGGATTTAGGGGTCTTAGTGAGCTCTGATCTCCGTCCAAGGGCACAATGCATTCAAGCTAGAAATCGAGCTAATAGGGTACTGGGATCTATTTCAAGGAGCGTAAGCAACAGAAGCCCCGAAGTCTTCCTCAAACTATATTTAGCATTAGTTAGACCTCATCTTGACTATGCGGTTCAGTTCTGGTCACCTTACTATAGAATGGATATCAAAATGTTAGAATCGGTGCAGAGGAGGATGACTAAGATGATTCTGGGGTTGAGAAACCTGCCATACGATGAAAGACTCAAACAGTTAAACTTACATTCTCTAGAAAGGCGAAGGGTGCGTGGAGACATGATCGAGGCTTATAAATGGATGAAGGGCTTTAATAAGGGAGACATTCATCAGGTTTTGTTGGTAAGAGAACCGGGTAGGACACGAAGTAATGGGTTTAAACTGGATAAATTCAGATTCAACAGGGACATAGGCAAAAATTGGTTTACTAACAGGGTGGTGGATGAGTGGAATAGGCTTAGCAGTCATGTGGTGAGTGCCAATACAATTGTCGCATTAAAAAATAGACTAGATAAATTCATGGACAGCGATATTAGGTGGGGTTAGATACACGGGAGCTTAGGGTCAAAGGAGCTGCCTCGTACAGGCCTAACGGCCTCTTGTAGACTCCTGCGTTCTTATGTTCTTACTACTACTTCTACTGCTACTACTTCTACTACTCCAACTACTACTACTACTCTACTAAATAAGACACAGAAAGACGCCGAAAGTGATCATTATTTTTCTATCACGAGAGTTCAAGTCGTAGGAAGCAACCAAAACAAAACACCAATAATAGTAGTAATAATAATAATAATAATAATAATAATAATAATAATAATAATAATAATAATAATAACAACAGTAAAAATAACGCCGGTCCTTAATTAAGTCAGGTAACGTAGATAAACTTTCACTTTTAATTCATTGTCATGCATTGAAGAAAACGGAATATATTTTTTTTTTTGGTCCAAGGCGGCGAAGACCAGATAGAGAAGGAGAAAGAGGAGTATGCATAATCCTTAGGGAGGTTGTTAGGTAAGGTTCTCTCTCTCTCTCTCTCTCTCTCTCTCTGTTGTGTGTGTGTGTGTTTGTGTGTCCACCTCTTTCTCTTCTGTGGTGGAGAGATAAAGCAATGGAGTAAAGTGGGACAATGAGAAAGGTAAAGGAAGGGAGAAATTAAGAAAGGGAGAGAAAAGAAGGATTAGCTTGGTTCTTAAGGAGGGAGGGAAGGGAGGAAAAGAGGGGAGCGCTGCTCTCTCTCTCTCCCTGGAAACAGAAGCGTGAGGAGACGTTAAAGGTAGGAAGAATAATTCGTGAAGTTGACACACACACACACACACACACACACACACACACACACACACTCCATTTGTTGTTTATTAAAGTTAAAAAAAACTCCAAAAAAGGCATTATTATCATTATTATTATTATTAGTAGTAGTAGTAAAAGAAGGAGGAGGAGGAAAATGACATGGCTGTGATTTCTTACTGTTTATTTTGTTGGTCTACACTTTATATTGGCGCCCCACACTTCACTCTGGTGGACTACACTTTGTTGCCTCACCCTTAAACATGTTGGTTTACGCTTCACTGCGCTGCCCTATCGTTCACTGAGCTGGTCTGCACTTCACTGTGCTAGCCTACAGTCCAGTGTTGGTCTACACTTCACTGGGTTGAGCTATAGTTCCCTGTGCTGGCCAGCACTTCACTTCGTTGAGCTATCGTTCATTGTGCTGGCCTATAATTCACTAGTTACTGTGTTGGCCTAGCATTCAGTGTGCTGGCCCGCACTTCACACTGGTTGTCCACACTACCTGCCTGCCGGAGGTGCACACGCCCATCCACCGCGTCAGTAGCCGCCGTGGACGTTCTGAAGGTGTCTGTAACAATCTTCCTCGGAGGAGAAAACTTCGAGGCACATCCAGCACAGCACCTTGCGGCAGGCCCCGCAGGTCATCTTGTTGCAGCCCGCCACCTTCTCGATGGGGGTGGTGCAGGCAGGACAGACCTTCCTGCGGTCCGCGTCCTGCCTTAGCCAGGCGCCGATGCCGCCGTCCTGCTCTGCGCTCCGGAACATGGCGCAGGTGAGGCCCTCGTGGTACTGCTCGTGGCAAGCTGTGCACACACGCGCCTCGCACTCCGGGCACACGAAAAGGGCGCCGCTGGCGCTGGCGCGGTACACGGCCGGGCAGTCCGGCGTGAGGCAGTAGTGGAGGTCCTTCTGGTGTCGCTGCACGTGGGCGGCCACGGCGGCGCCCACCAGGCGGGGCAGGGACGCCAGGCCCCAGCGGGACAGGTTGACGAAGTCCCGCCACGCCAGGGCGCCGCCGCAGCCCTCGTGGACACACAGCACGGGGAAAGCCCTGTCGGTGATGGCCGTGGCCACCTGCTGGGCCAGACACTCGCGGCAGTAGGCGTGGCCACAACACTCGAGGCGACACAGAGCGTCGCCGCCCTCCACGGGGCACAGACAGGCGCCGCACTCAGGCTGCTCCTCGCTAGGCTCCACTGCCTCCTGCAGGGCCAGGCCCGCCGCCACGGCCTCCACGGCCTGCCTGGCCTGCTCCACGGCCTGCCGCGGCCCGCACAGCCCAAGGCGGTGGTGCCGCAGCGTGAGCGTCACCGCCCCCAGGCCCGCCTCGGCTCGCAGCCTCTCCAGGTCGGCGCCGTACTTCACCATCAGCGCCTTCATGAGGCCAGGCGGGCGTCCGGCGCCCCGCAGCTGCACGTCCTCGCGGTGGTCAGACAGCCGCTGCAGGAGCTCCATTACCAGTGTGCGGGCAGCTTGCCGCTGCTCCGCCGGCCCGTGGATGGACACCGTTTTGAGGCGGGTGTCTGACAGCACAAGCGTGCGCGTGCGGGCCATCACGTCCTTCAGGAGCTGTTTGCCCTGGCGAGAGAAGAGCGCGACGGAGGCAGGGCTGTTGCCGCACTCGACCACATCGCCCGTCACCGCCTCCTGCAGGCGAGTGCGCACGTGCGTCAGCGCCGCCACACTGTCGCTGCGCAGCTCCACCACCACGTTGTTGTTCTTGAGGGTCTTGACGTTGAGGCGCACCTGCTCCCCCTCCAGCTCCTTCACCAGCGCCAGCACCCGCGGGCCGCAGTGGGCGTACACGTTGGCGTGCACGAAGATGGAGCTGCGGATGTCCGGCCGCATGGTGACCACGCCGCTCTCGCCGCAGAGGGTGGTGTTGTTGATGGCGACGCAGGCAGCGTGGCCCTGCTCTGGGTTGTCAAAGCTGCAGAACGCAGAGAAGTTCACGTCCCGCTCAGAGCGCGGCTCCCGCAGCTCCAGACAGAAGGTGCCGCGCGGCGCGACCTCCTCAATCTTGTGCCGGAGGAGCCGCTCGCATCTGCGGCGGCGTTCAGGGTCCAGCGCCCGATGTTCCCGCACCACCACCACCTTGTCCAGGTCCTGTGTTGGGTCAATGTTCAGTTTATCGGCGAAGGTGGCGCGCAGCACGTCCTCCATCACCAGTGGACCCAGGCCGGCGACGTGCAGGCTGTAGGGCTCCTTGCGGGCGGACTTGACCCTGGCTAAGGAGCCGGCCACACGGATGCCAGAGAAGGCGCACTCACTCTGTGCCCGCATGAAGTCCTCCACGTGGGTGAAGGACACAAAGCCGAAGCCCTTGGACGCCCGCCGACACCACTGCAGCCTGGCGGTGAAGGGTGCGCCCCTCCGCGCCTCTACCCGCACGTTGGGCCGCACAGTGATCTCTGGGTCGTCGTCAGCGTCAGGCTCCTCAGACGCCTCCTGCCTTGGGTTCCCTTTGTCGGCCTGCCGCTCCTGGCTCTCCCTGACAGCGGCGACGGCTGCCTCACGCCGCTCAAACACCACCTTCCCCCACAGCGGAGAGTTGCTGTTCTTGCGGAAGAACTTGGTGCACTCCTTGATGGCCCCGTGCTTGCCCAGGGCCAGCGCCACCTCCGCCTCTGACAGCCCCTGCACAGCGGCGCAGCGGCACCTTACCAGCACGGCCGTGTACTCCTCGGGCATGAGCACGTCAGCCACCACGCCACCAGCGACTATCACTGCACGCACGCCGCCGCGGTCTTGCCTCCTCCCGACACACTCCTCGCTCTCCTCAGCCCTGAACTTGGCCCGCAGCGGCGGCACCACGTCGGTGAAGCTGCCGACGAGGGCGGCGGCGTGTTGCTGGGACGACAGCACCCGCAGCTCGCCCTGCTCCTGCCGGCCCTCCACCACCACCACACAGCCCGGGTGGTCGGCCACAAGCCGCTCCTCCAGTTCCCGGAGCAGTGCGTACTGCGGCCCCACAACCTCGCGGAACAGCTGCGGCCCCACGGCCTCACAGCACGCCACCACCAGCCTCTTCCCTTTGGCGGCCTGCAAGTCCAGCCGCAGCCAGCCGTCCTGCACCGCCTGCACCACCGCCTCCTCCTCCACGGGCGTCACCTGCATGGCGAAGTCCCTCGAGGTTCGCATCACCTGCTCGAACACCAGCCACTCCGGCTGGCGGCCTAGGGGCAGCAAGGCACAGGACGGGTGCAGCTCCACGCGCTGCTCCTTGAAGGCGGGGGCGTAGCCGGCCTTGGGGTGCCCCAGATAATGACTCAAGTTGGAGCTCAGCGCACGGAACAGGAGGCGCGCTAGCGTGTCGTCCACGACTTGGGCATCACCGAACTCGAAGGGGATGCGGGTGTTCAGCTCTTTGGCGAGGGTGTTGAGCACCTCGCGGGTCGTCTCCCGCACCGCCCGCAGAGTCTTGCCGTTGACGGCGTGGGCCAGGCACCAGCGGCCCTTGTCGCGCTCCGCCACCCGGTGCCACGCGCGGAACGCGCTCAGCGCCGTCAGCTGGTCACCGCTCTCGTGGCAAAAAGGAACCTTCTTTTTGTCCGCTGCTTCCTTCTCCGTGGCCGAGCCGCCGCGGTAGAACACGGGCCCGCCGCTGCTGGCCGCCGCCACCACCACAGCCTCCAGCCCCGCCCCGGCGTGCACCGCGTCGTGCACCAACGCGCCGTAGCGGGGATCGAAAGGCATCCTGGCGATCCACCGCCCCAGCTCGGTGAGGCTTCCATCGGCCACCGCCCCGAGACTCTCCAGCGAGGCCAAGGCTGCCTGTAGGGCCTCCGGCGAGGGCGACTCCACGTACTCAAAGTTGATGGGGTCCACGCCCAGCTCCATCAGCTTGAGCATGGCGTGGCCCACGTGCACCTTCAGGATCTCCGGCAGCGTGTCGTCCGCCATGTTGTTGTAGTCTTCCTCGGTGTAGAGACGGAAGCACTTGCCGGGGCCGAGGCGACCTGCTCTGCCCTGCCGCTGGCGCGCAGAGCTCTTGGACACCAGCGTGACGGCCAGGCTGTTGATGCGCCGCACGGGGTCATACTTCATCTCCTTAACGAGGCCCGTGTCGATGACGAACTTCACGCCGGGGATGGTGACGGAGGTCTCGGCGCTGTTGGTGGCGAACACTACTTTGCGGCGGCCCGCCGGGGGAGGTTCGAACACCTTCTGTTGCTCTTCGCTCTGCAGCCGACCGTGCAGCGGCAACACCAGGCAGTCCTGGGTGCGGTCATCCAGCAGGTCGTGAAAGAGCTGGCAGCAACGCTCCGTCTCGGCGGGCGAGGTAAGGAACACCAGCACGTCGCCCTTCGCCTCGTGCAGGTGGACGCGCAGCGCCTGGCGCACCGCCGCCTCCTGGTAGTTGTTGAAGCTGTCGGCGCCAGGCTGCGGCTCCTGCCACTCCACGTCCACGGGAAACACGCGGCCAGACACACGCACCACTGGACACTCGTCGAAGTAACGCACGAAAACGTCGGGCTTGATGGTGGCGGAGGTGATGACGAGCCGCAGCTCCGGCCGCGCCCGCAGGCAGGCCCGTAGCATGCCCAGCAGCAGGTCCGTGTAGATGCTGCGTTCGTGAGCCTCGTCGATGATGACGCAGGAGTAGCGGGCCAGCGTGGGGTCCTGCAGGCACTCATTGAGCAGCACGTGGTCCGTCATGTACAGGATCCTGGTGGCGTCCGTCCGTCGGCCCTGCAGCCCCACCTTGTAGCCCACCAGCCCCCCAACCTCGCACCCCATCTCCTGCGCCACGTGGGTCGCTAGGCTCGTGGCAGCGATCTTCCGAGGCTGAGTGCAGGCCACCACGCCGTTCCCCGCCACGCCCTCCTGCAGGAAGAACTGGGCCATCTGGGTGCTCTTGCCCGAGCCTGTCTCGCCGATGATGACGCTCGCCTGGTGCTGCCTCACCGTGTTCACGATGTCCGTCCGCCGCGCGTAGATCGGCAGGGCGCTGGTCAGCCTGGCGCATTCCGTGGCCATCTCCCGCCTCAGCTCCTTGGCCGTGGCCTCGAAGTGTCGCGCACTAACGGCCGCTTCCAGCCGTTGGAGGACGTCCTCCATGTGTCGCAGGAACTCGTCCCGCTGTAGCTCCAGCTCCTTCAGGCGGTCCTGCAAGGCTTGGCGGGACCTTAGACGTTCAGTAAACTCCTCCAGGGACAGGTTTCTTCGGCCTTTACGCAGATCCTCCACCTGCTCCTCCACTTCCGCCAGCTTGTCGTAGTGCCTGGCTAGGGCCGCCTCCGCCCTCTTCGTAATTTGCCCCAAGTGGAAGTCGTAGGAACGCTCCAAGTCTCGCGGGGACATAACAACCTCCGCCCTCGCCGCTTCTAGGGAGTCGAAGCACCAAATCTGTGTGCGGGAGGAGGCGTTGACCTGCTCCAACTCCTCCCATAGGTGCTGCGCCTCCTGCTGACTGCGGCACCGAAGACCCAACACGGTGCTCGAGGCGTCCGTCTCCAGGCGGAGTAGCGAAAACGTCAGGCCGGGGGAGACGCGCTGAGCCACGTAGGCGCAGATGTCCCTCTCGTTCCGGAACACCTGTCCAAACTTGCAGAACACCACGGCGTCTTGACGCGGCCAGCTGGGGGCCCGCCCGGGGCCTCGAGGCGCCACGGAGGGTGCGGCACCTCGGGGCCGGGCCGAGGAGCCCCTAGTCCTGGCCTTGGCGCCCCCAACCCTGGCCTTGGCATTACATGTTTTTTTGTGTGACTTGTCGAACCCAGAGGCACTGCAGCGTGTGGTGGTGGCCCGGTTGACGGGGGTGGTGGCCTGGTTGACGGGGGTGGTGGTGGTGGCCTGGTTGATGGGGGTGGTGGTGGTGGTGGCCTGGTTGACGGGGGTGGTGGTGGTGGCCCGGTTGACGGGGTGGGGGTGGTGGTGGTGGTGGCCTGGTCGACGGGGGGGGTGGTGGTGCCCCGGTTGACGGGGGTGGTGTTGGTGGTGGCCTGGTTGACGGGGTGGTGGTGGTAGCCTGGTTGACGGGGGTGGTGGTGGTGGCCTGGTTGACGGGGGTGGTGGCCTGGTTGACGGGGTGGTGGTGGTGGCCTGGTTGACGGGGGTGGTGGTGGTGGCCTGGTTGACGGGGTGGGGGTGGTGGCCTGGTGGACGGGGGTGGTGGTGGTGGTGGCCTGGTTGACGGAGGTGGTGGTGGTGGTGGTCTTGTTAACGGTGGTGGTGGTGGCCTGGTTGACGGGGGTGGTGGTGGTGGCCTGGTTGACGGGGTGGTGGTGGTGGCCTGGTTGACGGGGTGGTGGTGGTGGCCTGGTTGACGGGGGTGGTGGTGGCCTGGTTGACGGGGTGGTGGTGGTGGCCTGGTTGACGGGGTTGGTGGTGGTGGTGGCCTGGTTGACGGGGTTGGTGGTGGTGGCCTGGTTGACGGGGATGGTGGTGGAGGCCTGGTTGACGGGGGTGGTGGTGGTGGCCTGGTTGACGGGGGTGGTGGTGGTGGTGGCCTGGTTGACGGGGGTGGTGGTGGTGGTGGTGGTGGCGGGGTTGTCGGGGTTGGTGGTGGTGACCGGGTTGAGGGGGGTGGTGGTGGCCTGGTTGACGGGGGTGGTGGTGGTGGCCCGGTGCCCGGGGGGTGGGGGGGTGGTGGCCTGGTGGACGGGGGTGGCCGTGGTGGTGGCCTGGTTGACGGGGTGGCGGTGGTGGTGGCCTGGTTGACGGGGGTGGTGGTGGTGGTGGCCTGGTTGACGGTGGTGCGGTGGTGGCCTGGTTGACGGGGGTGGTGGTGGTGGTGGCCTGGTTGACGGGGGTGGTGGTGGTGGTGGCCTGGTTGACGGGGGTGGTGGTGGTGGCCTGGTTGAAGGGGGTGGTGGGGGCGGGGGCCTGGGTGACGGTGGTGGTGGTGGTGGCCTGGTTGACGGTGGTGGTGGTGGTGGCCTGGTTGACGGGGGTGGTGGTGGTGGTGGCCTGGTTGACGGGGGTGGTGGTGGTGGTGGCCTGGTTGACGGGGGTGGTGGTTGTGGTGGCCTGGTTGACGGGGGTGGTGGTGGTGGCCTTGATGACGGGGGTGGTGGTGGCGGTGGCCTGGTTGACGGGGGTGGTGGTGGCCTGGTTGACAGGGGTGGTGGTGGTGGCCCGGTTGACGGGGTGGTGGTGGCCCGGTTGACGGGGGTGGTGGTGGTGGCCCGGTTGACGGGGGTGGTGGTGGCCCGGTTGACGGGGGTGGCGATGGAGGCCTGGTTGACGGGGGTGGCGATGGTGGCCTGGTTGACGGGGTGGAGGCCTGGTTGACGGGGGTGGTGATGGTGGCCTGGTTGATGGGGGTGGCGATGGAGGCCCGGTTGACGGGGGTGGAGATGGAGGCCTGGTTGACGGGGGTGGAGATGGTGGCCAGGTTGACGGGGGTGGCGATGGAGGCCTGGTTGACGGGGGTGGCGATGGAGGCCCGGTTGACGGAGGTGGCGATGGAGGCCCGGTTGACGGGGGTGGTGGTGGCCTGGTTGACGGGGGTGGTGGTGGTGGCCTGGTTGATGGGGGTGGTGGTGGTGGCCTGGTTGACGGGGGTGGTGGTGGTGGCCTGGTTGACGGGGGTGGTGGTGGTGGCCTGGTTGACGGGGGTGGTGGTGGTGGCCTGGTTGACGGGGGTGGTGGTGGTGGTGGCCTGGTTGACGGGGGTGGTGGTGGTGGCCTGGTTGACGGGGATGTACACAATGTCTATCTTTTCTTCTTCATATACTTGGCCTCCTCCTCCTCCTCCTCCTGCTCCTCTTCGTCCTCCTTCCGCTGCTTCCTCCGTCGACTCAGACTCTCTAGCATTATTTCCTCCTCCTCCTCCTCCTCCTCCTCTTGCTGGCTGTCTTCCTCCTGGTCTTCCTCCTGGTAATACGTAGTTCACTGGTGGCGCGTTCTTCGGTTTGCTCTCGGAACTGCCCATTGTGTGTGTGTGTGTGTGTGTGTGTGTGTGTTATCTGAAAATAGAAAAATTGACTTGTATTATTAATATTTAATTGACTTGTATTATTAATATTTAATTGACTTGTATTATTAATATTTAATTGACTTGTATTATTAATATTTAATTGACTTGTATTATTAATATTTAATTGACTTGTCTTATTAATATTAATTGACTTGTATTATTAATATTAATTGACTTGTCTTATTAATATTAATTGACTTGTATTATTAATATTAATTGACTTGTATTATTAATATTAATTGACTTGTATTATTAATATTAATTGACTTGTATTATTAATATTAATTGACTTGTATTATTAATATTAATTGACTTGTATTATTAATATTAATTGACTTGTATTATTAATATTAATTGACTTGTATTATTAATATTAATTGACTTGTATTATTAATATTAATTGACTTGTATTATTAATATCAGTGATATTTCCTACAACAACAACTACTATTACTATTTCTTCCACTCAAGTGTGACCCCTTTACTTACTATATAGGTGTGTATATATATATATATATATATATATATATATATATATATATATATATATGTAACTTATCATGCCATTTTGAATTTAAAATTTTGGGAAAAGGTGTTTATGTTATGTGAATGTAGTGTGGTGTAGAAAGAGAGAGGATCTGTCTTTAGAGAGCATGCTGAGCTGCTCTCTGGTGTTGATGAGACAAAAGGGAAACGGTTAGTGAGCACATTGGAAGGGTCTTTGAAGGGCTTCAGCACCCTCCTCGCTTGGAGAATCATTGGTCAAATATGGTCGACAAACGCGATTTAGGGTTTTCTGGAGACAAATAGTCACTAAATGAGAAAATCGTCGCCATATAAAAAAATAGGCTACATATTGTATGGGGTCGCCAAATATAAACACCCCAAATGCGAGACTCAAGTTGTAATGAGAGAACGAAATGTTTGAGAGTAACCTTGGAAGAGAAGAGAATAGGAAGAAGAGAGAATGGGAAGAAGAGAGAATAGGAAGGAGAGAGAATACGAAGGGAAGAGAAAATGGGGATAAGAATGGGACAAGGAGAAAGTCTCCATAATACTACATTGGACTGGCCACCCATTGGTGACCTCTAATACTTTTAGCGAGTTTTAGAGGCAGGAGCAATGGTCAGGGGGCGGCAGGAGAGTAGGGAATGCTTGAGACTGGTATCTATTAATGTGAATGGGATGGGTGATGAGGAAAAGAGGAGAGTGATGATTGAAATTTTTGTGAATGGTAGAGTGGATGTGTTGGGAGTGAGTGAAACACATATTCGAGGAACTGGTGTGAGTGAAGGTAGAGAGGGTATATGAGAGGGTGTGCCTGGGGGGGTTGTATGGACGGGGATGGGTGAGAAGCATAGCTGGGCACGATAACAGAAAACCTTATTCCCGATACCCGATAATTGATTATGGAAAACCTTATCGGTGATAACCGATATTCGTTAACTGGAGACAAATGTAGGCGATAACCGATAATCGATACCCGATATAAATCCACAATTCCGATACGAGGTAGCGATAAGTCCGATAAGCGAAAACGATACTATATTGATATTTCAAATATAAAAATATAGATGAATTCAAATTTTCATTATCTGTATTTTAGAAAACTTACAAAACCTGAAAACCACACGTTGACACGTACATATGGACGGTAATACTACAAACACCTGAACCGGGTTGTGTTATTGCCGTTCCCACCGTCAAAAGCTGGAGTTTTTGCTTACAAACACTGGTCTCTCGTGAACTGGCCCATAACTACTTATTCAGTTATTCTTACTTATCACCATTAACACTTTAACAGTCACTTCAGTAAAGAAGCACTGAAGCACTGGGAACCGGAACACTGCCATTCACTCCGTCACTCGAGACGCAGCTGAGAGGCCACGCGCCACGTGATAACACAAGCCGCTGGTCTCTGTTTGCGCTCTTTACAACGGGATCACAAATTTCAGGCAGTGAATAATCCTTTTGGGGAAAAAGTTAAATGATTTTTCTCTTTGATAGTGATTTTTTTTAATCTAACATAAAAAAGAAATAATCTAGTATTTTAATGTTGATGATCTAAGCATAAAATTTCTCCACCGAAGATATTTCATACGCCGAAGTTTTTTCCATACAACGCCGGGCGCCCGGGCAATGCATGCGCAGTAAGGAGGAGACAACGTTTTTTTTTTCTCTGAAAGGGGGAAAAAAGTAGCGATTATCGCTAGTTTGGTTACAAAAGTAACGAAGATACCGATACATGTATAAATAAGTAGCGGATGGCCGATAACCCAATTTTGTTATCAGCGATAAAGTACCGCGATAACTTATTGCGATAACGCCCAGCTATGGTGAGAAGTATAGAGGCAGGAGTAAGGAAGGATGTGGTATTGTGATGTCTGAAAGGGTGTGGAATGGTGTGACTGATTATAGTTGGAAGGGATCAAGAATTGTGTGGGTGAAAGGAAAAGTAGGTTTAGTAAAGTATGCATGGGTGTGTATTTATGCACCAGTAAATGTGAAAAGTTAAAAAGGACTGAGAGAAAGGGAAGCTTTTTGGGAGGAAGTGAATACATGTCTGAAGAGCTTTGAGAAAGAAAGGGAACTTATTATAATGGGAGATATGAATGCTTAAGTGGGTGATGAATGTGTGATGGATGTGGTGGGAAAATGGGGGATACCTGGAAAGAATGAAAATGGAGAGTGCCTGGTGGATGTCTGTGCTGAGAGGGGACTGTTCCTAGCAAACACCTTCTTTCAGCACAAGAATATCCACCGATACACATGGAGGAGGGGAGAAGACTATGAACAAAAAGGGTTGATTGATTATGTGGCAGTAGATGGAAGTATTAGAAAAGATATTTGTGACGCGAAGGTAGTAAGAGGAATGTTCGATAGCTCTGACCATCTTGCAGTGCTGGCAAAATTAAAGCTGAAAGAAAAGTGGGTGTTTGAAAAGAAAGGTGAAGTAAAAAAGGAAATACTGAAGATAGAAAAGTTACAGGAAAAAGATATAAAAGATGAGTATAAACGTGAAATGGCAGAGGCCTTAAGTGAAAAATGGGAAAGTGTGAAAGATAGTACAAATATTGAAAAAGTTTTTGGAACATTTAAAGAAGTAATGGTAACTACAACAACAACAACAAAAAAATGGTAGGGATGAAAGTGGTGAGAGATGGAAAAATAAAAGGAAATTCATGGTGGACAGAAGAGATAAGGAGGATAGTAAATGAGAAAAGGGAACTTTTTAAGAAAACTCAAGAAAAAAATGTGGCTGAGCAAGTAAAAAGGGAAAGGAAAAAGAAATAGAGAATGCAAAATGAAATTAAAACAAGCAATAAAAGAAAGTAATAAGAGAGATGATGAAGACTTTGGAAACAGACTAAGTGAAAAATATAAAGGGAACAGGAAATCATATTGGAAAGAAGTAAAAAACGAAAGAAATGCAGAAAATATCTCCTCATGTAAAATAAATGAGGTTATGGATGAGAATGGAAAGATATTGACAGACGGGGAAGCTGTGAAAGAGAGATGGAGAGAATATTTCAAAAACTTAATGAATTTTGAGGATGGACGTCCAGCAGCTGTAACAGCAGCAGTTTTGAGTAGAGGTAGAGGAGGAGTATATAAAGAAAGAAGTATAACATATGAAGAAGTAAATCAGGCAATAAAAATAAAAATAAAATGGAAAGGCAGCAGGAATTGACGGAATCACAGCAGAAATGTTGAAGTGTGGAGATGTAGTCGTTAAATGGATGTTCAAGATATGTGAAGTAGCATAGGAGGGGGGGGTGGGGGGGGGGTGCCATCAGACTGGACGAAAGCCATCATTGTCCCAGTTTACAAGGGGAAGGGCAGGAGAGGGGAATGTGGGAGCTATAGAGATATAAGTCTCCTGAGTATACCCGGAAAGGTATATGGGAAAGTCATAATAGAGAGGCTGCAAAGACTTACAGAAGAGAAAATCAGTGAAGAGCAAGGAGGCTTCAGGAAGGGAAGGGGATGTGTGGATCAGATATTTTCCTTCCGGATGGTAGTAGAAAAAATAATAGCAAAAGGAAAGAAACTATACGCTGCCTTCATGGATTTGGAAAAAGCTTATGACAGACTCGATTGGATATCATTGTGGGATGTTTTAAAGATTTATGGTGTGGGAGGAAAACTGCTTAATGCAATAAAGTCTTTCTATGAGGATGCATCTGCATGTGTCAAAATTACTGGAGAAACAAGTGAACATTTTGAGATAAAGTGGGCTTAAGACAAGGGTGCGTCATGTCACCATGGTTATTCAATATTTATATGGATGGTGTTATTAGAGAAATGAAGGGCAAAGTTGGGGAAGTTGGAGTAAAAATGTTCGATGAGGGAAGGAAGTGGGTACTGAATTCGATACTGTTTGCTGATGACACGGTGCTCATTGCAGAAAATGAAAGTGACCTACAAAATTTGGTCAGTGTTTTTGATAGTGTCTGTAAAAGGAGAAAGCTGAAAGTAAATGTCAACAAAAGGAGTGATGGTTTGTGAGCGAAGTAAAAGTATGCCCATAGAGAGTGGGAATTGAATGTGAAAAAGAATGCAAAATAATTTTGAATGGTGAAGAAATGGAGGAGGTCAATGAGTTTAAATACCTTGGATCAGTTATGTGTAAGCATGGTGGTATGGAGGGGGAGATAAGAGAAAGGGCATTGCAAGGAAGAAGGGTGGTAGGGTCTTTGGGACGAATCATGAATGGCAGAAGTGTGAGCATGGAGGTAAAGAGGGATTTGAGAAATACAATAATAGTACCAACCCTCACATATGCAAGTGAAACGTGGGCCTGGAATGAAAGTCAGAGGTCTAGAGTGCAGGCAGTGGAAGTGAGTTATTTGAGGAGAGCTTGTGGTGTGAGTACAATGGATGGAATGAGTAATGAAAGTGTGTACGAGCGTTTTGGAATGTGTCACGGGGGTGAAGGGAAGAAGTGTGGAGTGGTGGAAGAAGTGAAGCGACAGACTTTAAAGTGGTTTGGCCACATGGAGCGAATGGAGGAGAGTAAGATGACCAGAAGGGTGTATGTGAGTGAGAGGGAGGGAATGTTAGAGGACGACCTCCAGTGATATGGAGATAAGGTGCAGGAGTACGCTAGGGAGAGGGGGGACAGATTTTTGTGAAACTTTGAGCAGGCAAGGAGGGAGTGTCTGGATAGAGAAAGTTGGAAGCTCTTCTGCCGTGGCCATCCCCTGGTGGGAGCTCCTAGGAGCAGGCGTCGATGAAATGATGATGATGATGAGAATGGGAAAGTCTGAGAAGAGGTTTGTATTATTTTTTTAACGTATAGGAAGAGGTACAGTGAGAGAAAACCCTCATCATCATCATCATCATCACTAGCATATTAACAGTTACTACAACACTCATCACCTCCATAATTATTACCACTTTCATCACTCCTGTCATGATCAATTTTCCACCACCACCTCCACCATTATTGTTGCCACCACCATCATTACTTTTCATCACCATTATCATCACCACCACTTACTGAACGCGGAACTTCCTAAACCACTCTTATCACACACACACACACACACACACCTTTGTTAAGATATTGTGTCCTCTTCAACCCCGACCCCCCCCCTCTCTCTCTCTCTCCGGGGGGGGGAACAGGTGCATGACCAAAACGTGACGGGTATGTGACATGTAACGTGGTCGGGAAGTCCTGATAACCTTTGAACACACACACACACACACACACACACACACACACACACACACCTTTGTTAAGATATTGTGTCCACTTCAACCCCCCCCCCCCCCCCCCATCTCTCTCAAAAGAACAAGAACAAGATGAGGAGGAGGAAGAGGAGGAGGGATAAGAGAATGTAGTGGTATTTATTTCTTAGCCGCTGTTTGTGTTTGTTTGCTTGTGTTATAGAGCCAAGGTTATTATAATTTCTGAATTATTATTATTATTATTATTATTATTGTTGTTATTATTATTAGTAGTAGTAGTACTAGTACTAGTGGTAGGAGTAGTAGTGGAAGTAGTAGCAGTAGAAGTAGTAGTGGTGGCAGCAGCAGCAGCAGCAGCAGCAGCAGCAGCAGCAGCAGCAACAACAGCACCAGCAGCAGAGCATCATCATCATCATCATCAGTAGTAGTAGTAGTAGTAGTAGCGGTAGTAATAGCAGTAGTAGTAGCAGTAGCAGTAGTAGTAGTAGTGGTGGTATTAAAGAAAAAAAAGTCAGTTTCATTCTTTCTGTCCACTGGTGAACGTAGATGTGGCACCTGCGCATTGACAATTCGTGAATGCGTGAAGATCAACTTGATAATTATTTTCAGTGATATATTTGCATGTTTGTGTGTACAAAACAAAACTCAAAACCCTCTTCTACAAACCGCAAACGTGCCGATTTGCATCGACATAACCTGCCATAGAGGCACACCAAAGAACAACGTGAATATCAAACAGTACAGTACTCGAACGATTTATAGCCTTTCAGATACACATATTTCATCTCAATCAGATACATAAAGTGACATCTGACTCGTGCAAGTGTCTATACATAAGGAATTTTAATGTGTTGCATGTAAACAGTAATAGCCTAGCATCACATTCAACAGTTATTATTTACTGTTTCATGTTATTTCAATTATTAATCGTTATTTACGCAGTAAATTATTAAGTTACCCTTTATTTGCACTTGCAGAGCCAGATGTCTTTTAATATACATGAAAAGAGCTATCAATCAATGAATTTGAAAAAACATAGATCGTTCGAGCATGATGTTTTGGGAGTGAAAGAGCCAGGTAGGACGCGTGGCAATGGTTTTAAGTTAGACAAATTCAGATTCAACAAAGACATAGGCAAGAATTGGTTCACCAATAGAGTGGTGGACGAATGGAACAGGCTTGGGAGCCATGTTGTGGGTGCCAATACCATAGATACATTCAAGAAGAGGTTAGATAAAGCCATGGATGGTGAGGTAAGGTGGGGTTGAGTGTACAGGAGCTGCCTTGTATAGGCCAACCGGCCTCTTGCAGACTCCTTACGTTCTTATGTTCTTATGATGTGACCATGTTATTTGATATAAGTTTGTCTTTTCGTGTTTGTATACTAGATTATCGATGCAAAGGTTTTTTTTTTTTTTTTTGTATATATAAACATGCAAATATATTATTGAAAAATAAGCTTGAATGAAAATCAGAACAGTTCATTTTCACGCATTCGCGAACTAGAAATACGCTGGTGCCACATCAATCAAAATTCTCGCTTTGTTGGTGGACAGACGGAATGAAACAGACTATGTAGTAGTAGTAGTAGTAGTAGTAGTAGTAGTAGTAGTAGTAGTAGTAGTAGTTAGAGGGAAGGAACTACGAAAGGTTTGATGATGAAAGGAAGGAAGGACTGTCAGGAGGCGAGGAAGCAAGAAAGGAAGTAACTGAGAAACGAAGGAAGAAAGGAGAATGAAGGAGGCAAAGATGGAATGAATGAGAGAAGGAGGCAAGGAATAAATGGAGGAATGAAGGAAAGAGACAAGAACTAAAGAGCAGTGAAAAAGAGCTTGTAATGGGGGAGGAGGGAGGGGCCTTGCTGTTTCCTCCTTCACAATTTTTATTTATTTATTTAATACTACTTTCTTTCTTTCCTACTTCCTTTTCCCTTCTTTCCTTCCTACTACTTATTTTCTTTTCCCCTCACTACATTCCTTTCTTTTCTTACTCTTTCTTTCCTTCCTCTCTTTTCTTTGTCCTTTCTTCTTCCTTTTTCTTCTTTTCTTACGCCTTTCTTTCGTTCCTTCCTTCTTTCCCTTCTCTTACTTTCTTTCCTTCATTCCTTCCTCCTTGGCTTCTTTGCTTTTCATTTATTTTTTCTCCCTTCTATTTTCTTCCTTTTCTTCGTCACATATTTATTTCCTTACTTACTCCCTCCTCTCCTTCGTTCATTACTTATTTCCTTCTTTACTTTTCTCTGTCTTCGTTCTTCTGCTTATTATTATTACTATCATCGCCATTATTATCATTCTTTTCTTTTAAAACACTTCAACAACAATTATGATGCACAGAGAGAGAGAGAGAGAGAGAGAGAGAGAGAGAGAGAGAGAGAGAGATGCAGCATGATTTACAAGAATTGATCAACGCTACCACTGACGTCAATTGGGTGGTTGCCTCACGTCACAAACACGTAGCAGACACGTCACAATACTTTTTTTATGGGGAGGGGGAAGAAGGGAGGGTGGGGAGGGCGAGGGGGGAGAGGGGAGGGGGAGGATGGGGGAGAGGGGGTCATATCGATGGTGTATTTCTCGGTTCTAAGGTTAGTGTTTATTTATATTTTATTTGTAAGGTTATTTTTTTTCTAGTGCATAGTGGCATCTCAAGGGCCAAAAATATAAGTAAATGAATAAATAAACATAGGATAGGTTAGGTTGTTATTTTTGGGGGGGTTTAGTTAGTCAATGTAAGTTTAGTTGGGTATGGTTGGGTTTTGGTGGGTTGGGATGAGATTGGTTGGGTTAGGTTGGGTTTGGTTGCGTTGGGATGGGATAGGATGGGTTGGGTTGAGTTGGGTTGAAATGGGTTGGGTTGGGAAGGGTTGTGATGGAATGGGTTGGGTTGGGAAGGGTTGTGATGGAATGGGTTGTGTTGTGTTGGGAAGGGATGGGATGGAATGGGTTGTGTTGTGAAGGGATGGGATGGAATGGGTTGGGATGGGATGGTATGGGTTGGGTTGAGTTGGGAAGGGATGGGATGGAATGGGTTGTGTTGTGTTGTGAAGGGATGGGATGGAATGGGTTGTGTTGTGAAGGGATGGGATGGAATGGGTTGGGTTGGGAAGGGATGGAATGGGTTGGGTTGGGAAGGGTTGTGATGGAATGGGTTGTGTTGGGAAGGGATGGAATGGGTTGTGTTGTGTTGTGAAGGGATGGGATGGAATGGGTTGTGTTGTGAAGATGGATTGGGTTGGGTTGTTGTGGAAGGAAGGGGATGGATGGGGTGGAATGGGTTGGGAAGGATGGAATGGAATGGGTTGGGATGGGATGGGATGGAATGGGTTGGGTTGGGAAGGGTTGGGATGGAATGGAATGGTTTGGGAAGGGATGGAATGGAATGGGTTGGGAAGGGATGGAATGGAATGGGTTGGGTTGGGAAGGGATGGAATGGAATGGGTTGGGTTGGGAAGGGATGGAATGGAATGGGTTGGGTTGGGAAGGGATGGAATGGAATGGGTTGGGTTGGATAGGAAGGGATGGAATGGGTTGGGTTGGGTTGGGAAGGGATGGGATGGAATAGGTTGGGTTGGGAAGGGTTGGGATGGAATGGATTGTGTTGTGTTGGGAAGGGATGGGATGGAATGGGTTGGGTTGGGTGGGATAGGATGGGATGGGATGGATTGAGTTGGGATGGGAAGGGAAGGGATGGAATGGGTTGGGTTGGGTCAGGAAGGGATGGGATGGGATGGGATGGGAAGCGATGGAATGGGTTGGGTTGGGTTGGGATGGGTTGGATTGGGTTGGGTTGGGTTGGGATGGAATGGGTTGGGTTGTGTTGGGAAGGGATGGGATGGAATGGGTTGGGTTGGGAAGGGATGGAATGGGTTGGGTTGAGTTGGGAAGGGATGGGATGGAATGGGTTGGGTTGGGTTGGGAAGGGATAGGATGGAATGGGTTGGGTTGGGAAGGGATGGAATGGGTTGGGTTGGGAAGGGTTGGGAAGGGATAGGATGGAATGTGTTGGGTTGGGAAGGGATGGGATGGAATGGGTTGGGTTGGGAAGGGATGGGATGGGTTGGGTTGGGATGGGATGGGATGGAATGGGTTGTGTTGTGTTGGGATGGGGTGGAATGGGTGGGGTTGGGAAGGGATAGGATGGAATGGGTTGGGTTGGGAAGGGATGGAATGGGTTGGGTTGGGAAGGGTTGGGAAGGGATAGGATGGAATGGGTTGGGTTGGGAAGGGATAGGATGGAATGGGTTGGGTTGGGAAGGGATAGGATGGAATGGGTTGGGTTGGGAAGGGATGGGATGGGTTGGGTTGGGTTGGGATGGGATGGGATGGAATGGGTTGTGTTGTGTTGGGATGGGGTGGAATGGTTTGGGATGGAGTGGGTTGTGTTGTGTTGGGATGGGGTGGAATGGTTTGGGTTGGGTTGGGTTGGAATGGGATGGGATGGGATAGGATGAGATGGGTAGTAGTAGAAGTAGAAGTCGTATTAGTAATAAATAGTTGATATAATTTAAGCACTTGTTCCGTCGCTACAAATACAAAGATCTGGATACACTGCACCACGTGACTTTAGCGTTGCCAAAGGTGCGATAAATGCCTTCAGAATACGGTAACCTGATCAGCAATAGGAACGCCATAAACATCTATAGTCAACGGTTTTAATGAGAAATATGACTGAGTATCGTTATATTATCGTGCGGGTGAGTGAAGGAGAGCTGTGGGGCAGAAATAGAGGAATGTAAGGCGCTGAGTACGGCAATCTGGGAGCTACGTGGCACTCTCTCTCTCTCTCTCTCTCTCTCTAAACAACAAGGACGTAATGCACTTTTTGTAACTTTACAGAAAATAAGCCAAAAGGTGTTGAGGAAGCTGCCTGTTGTCTCTCCCTTCCTCTCTCTTACCCTAACCTTAACCCAGCCTGGAGATAAACACACACACACACACACACACAAACACACACACTTCAGCAGCCTGTTATGCCTTTCCCTTCTTCCCTCCCTTTATCCTTCCCTTCAGCCTATCCTAACTTACCCTAACCCAGCCTGGAGATACACATACACACACGTTTCCCCTGTCTCTCCCTGCCTTCCTTCCCTCCCCCTCTCCTTCCCTTAATCCTTTCTATCCCTCCCTTCAGCCTTACCCTAACTTACCCTAACCCTGCCTAGAGATAAAGAAACACAAACACACACATTCTCCCTCCTGTCTCTCTCCCTGCGTTCCTTCCCTCCCTTCACCCTAACCCTAACTTACCCTAACCCTGCCTGGAGATAAAGAAACACACACATTCTCCCTCCTGTCTCTCTCCCTGCCTTCCGTCCCTCCCCCTCTCCCTCCCTTTATCCTTTCTCTCCCTCCCTGTGGCCTACCCTAACATACCCTAACCCAGACTGAAGGTAGAAAAAACACACAAACACATACACACACACACACACACATATCTACCCTAAACACACATACACAAACACATAAGAACACAAAACCTTTCAACTGTTGACAACATTCCTACGCCTGGCAGCTGCACGCCCCCTCACCCCACACACGCTTATTTAACTTCAAAAAACTCCATTCCACGATTCCCCCGGGGTCTTTGGTACTCACAGGGGTATGGCGGGGTGCTTGGGCGAGGCGTGGGCGGCGGGGGAGAGAAAAACAGCGCCTGGGTGACAGAGGAGAGGTGGAAATAAGGTACTCTCCGTTGCTGGCTGGTCCGAGTGACTGGTCTGGGTTTCCTTGCTGGTGCAGAGGTGATGGTCGCCAATACGTATGTTAACGAATTTCGCGTCAAGTTCACGTTTTAGACAGGAATAGAGCCTCGTGAGACGTCCAGTTAATAATAAGATGAGTATTTCCTTCTCTGCTTTGTTTTCCACTGCATTATTCTCCTTGATTTGCCCTATAACTCTATCTTTTAGTACATGTATGGCAACTTTGCGTCTGGTTCACGTATGAGACAGGTATTGAAGTATTATCAGACAACCAATAAGGCAAGTATTTCATCATCCAGTTTATTTTTCACCTCGTTCTCCTCCTTTCTTTACTTTCCACAATTTTCTTTTAGTATACATTGGGTCTACTAGGAGAATTGAGTATTATCAGACTTTCAACTAATGACAAGTATTCCATCTTCCACTTTATTTTACACTTTACTAGTCTCATTTCTTCCCTTTCCACAACTTTTTAATATATGTTTGGCAACTTTGCGTCTGGTTCAGGTACGAGACAGATCAGACTCCTAACTAACGATACAACTTTTTTTTCTCTTCCACTTTTATTTTCCACTTCTTCATTCTCTTCCTCCTCCCTTTCCATCTATTTCAAGTATACGTAAGGCAACTTTTTATTTAGGATAATTAATTGAGTATTATCAGACTTTTAACTAATGACAAGTATTCCATCTTCCACTTTATTTTACACTTTAATAGTCTCATTTCTTCCCTTTCCACAACTTTCTCCTAATATATGTATGGCAACTATGCGTCTGGTTCAGGTACGAGACAGGTATTGAAGTATTATCAGACTCCTAACTAACGATACAAGTTTTTTTCTCTTCCACTTTTATTTTCCACTTCTTCATTCTCTTCCTCCCCCCTTTCCATCTATTTCTGCAAGTATACGTATGGCAATGTGTCTGGTTCAGGTACGAGACAGGTATTATATGTTATCAATCAGACTTCTAACCAATGATCAGACACATATTTCCTCTTCCACTTTTATTTGCCACCTCGTTCTCCTCCTTTCTTCACTTTACATACCTCTTTCTTTTACTATACGTATGTCAACTTTGCGTCTAGGTCAGGTACGAGACAGGTATTGAGTGTTATCAGACTTCTAACCCATGATAAGACGGATACTTTCTCTCCCACATTCATTTTCCAGCTTCTCATTCTCCTCCTTTCTTCATTTTACTTCTTTTACTATCCGTATGTCAATTTTGCGTCTAGTTCAGGTATGAGACAAGTATTGAGTGTTATCAGACTTCTAACCTATGATAAGACGGATACTTCTTCTCCCACATTCATTTTCCACCTTCTTATTCTCCTCTTTTCCTCTCCACCTCCTCTTCCATCTTTAACCACACCAGTCACACGGGCCAGCCAGCAACGGACAGGCTTACATGTTCGCCTCTCCTTCGTCACCCAGGCGCTGTTTCTCCCTCCCCCGCCGCCCACGCCTCGCCCAAGCACCCCGCCATACCCCCGTGAGTACCAAAACCCCCGGGGGAGTCGTGGAATGGAGTTTTTTGAGGTTTAATAAGTGTGTGTGGGGTGAGGGGGCGTGCAGCTGCCAGACGTAGGAATGTTGTCAACAGTGGCGGCGGGAAAACGTATCGTCCGGATTTTGGGATTAAAGGAGATGTGTTTGTGTGATGGGGTGTCTCTCTCTCTCTCTCTCTCTCTCTCTCTCTCGTCTGGGTTAGGGTAGGTTAGGGAAGGATAGGTTAAAGGGTGCTTGTTACCTTCTTCCTCTTCCTTCTTTCTTCTTTTCTTCCTTTTCTTCCTCTTCCACTTTTTCTTTCTCATTCTTTTATCTGGTTCTTTCCTCCTTCCCTTTCCTCCTTGCTCCCGTTTCCACCTCTTCCTCTTTTCTTCTTCCCTTTCTTCCGTATTTTCTCTCCTCTATCACTTCATCATTCTTTCTTTTCTCTTTCCTCTTCATTTCATCTTTTCTCTTCCTTTCCAATTTTCACCTCTTTCCTTTCTCTTCCTTTCTTCTCTATCTTTCTTTCTTTTTACTTCTCTTTCTCCCTTTCTTATTTTCCCTTACATTCCCCTTTCTACCTCTTCTTCCCCTTCTTCCTTCCTCTTCCACTTTTCTTCCTTATCTTCCTTCCTCTTCCACTTTTCTTCCTTATCTTCCTTCCTCTTCCACTTTTCTTCCTTATCTTCCTTCCTCTTCCACTTTTCTTCCTTATCTTCCTTCCTCTTCCACTTTTCTTCCTTATCTTCCTTCCTCTTCCACTTTTCTTCCTTATCTTTCTTCCTCTTCCACTTTTCTTCCTTATCTTCCTTCCTCTTCCACTTTTCTTCCTTATTTTTCTTCCTCTTCCACTTTTCTTCCTTATCTTTCTTCCTCTTCCACTTTTCTTCATTATCTTCCTTCCTCTTCCACTTTTCTTACTTATCTTTCTTCCACTTCCACTTTTCTTCATCATTATTCCTTCTCTTCCTCTCCCTCTCTCCCTCACTTTCTCTTCCTCTTCCACTCTCGACCCTTCCTTTTTTTTTCTTTTTTCACTTCCTCTTTAACTCCCCTTCCTCTTTCTCCCCTCTCTCCTCCCTCTCACTTACCTCCTTCTTCCTCTCTTTCCTTCCCTCCAATTATGTTCATTCTCTTCATATTCTCATTATTATTATTGCATTATCTTATCTTTCTCTTCCTACCTGATGATGAGAGAGAGAGAGAGAGAGAGAGGGGATGAGGATATGAAGTTTACATGCAGCTGAACAAACATAACTCTCTCTCTCTCTCTCTCTCTCTCTCTCTCTCTCTCTCTCCACCCTTGACTTTCTCCCTCTCTTTGCTCCTTGTCTTCCTCCTCCTCCACATCCTCCTCGTCCTCTTCCTCGTCCTCTCCACTGAGCCATGAGGACATTACCCTCGTGTGTGTGTGTGTGTTTTTTTCTTCTTTCATTTGGTCTTTTTCTTTATGTTTTTGATTCGTTTGCTCTTTTTTTCATCTTTTTTTTCTTTTTTTTTCTTTTTTTATTTTTTATTTTGTGTTATTTGTTCTTGCTTTCTATTTGCATGTATTTTATTTAACGTTTCTGCTTATTTTCTTATTTTTTTTTATTTTCTCTCATTCTTTCTTTTCTTCCCTTCTCAGTTTTCTTCATTTCCTATTTTCTCTCTTGTAGTTATTTATTTTATTTTATTTGTTTATTTGATTATTTGTTTCTCTGTCCTTTTTTTCTTCCTTATCTTATATTCATTCCTCCTCTTTATCTTTCTCATTTTTTATCCATTTGATTCACTGACCTCTCTCTCTCTCTCTCTCTCTCTCTCTCTCTCTCTCTCTCTCTCTCTCTCTCTCTCTCTCTCTCTCTTTAAATTACTTATTCATCGAAATGACATGATAATTTATTTAAAACTGATTTATTCTGAACCGACGAGAGAGAGAGAGAGAGAGAGAGAGAGAGAGAGAGAGAGAGAGGGAAGGGGGGGGATCTCGAGACTGGTCATTGAACCGCCACAGGATAAAGTCACACACACACACACACACACACACACACACACACACACACATTCCTCATTTTTTAAAGTTCCATATTTTATTTTTTATTTTATTTTCTGATTGATAATAATGATAGTAATAATAATAATAATAATAATAATAATAATAATAATAATAATAATAATAATAATATAACAATAATAATGAAGTGCCTGACGTCATATTCATAAAATCTCTCTCTCTCTCTCTCTCTCTCTCTCTCTCTCTCTCTCTCTCTCTCTCTCTCTCTTATTCCTGTCGTTCTTTTCTGCCATCCAACGTATCGACTTCTTCTTCTCCTTCTTCTTTTTTTTCTTTCCTTCTTTCTCTTTCTCTTTCATTCATTCTTTCTTTATTGTTTTCTTTCTTCCCTTTCTTTCTTTCTCTTTCATTCCTTCTTTCTTTAGCTCTTTCTTTCTTTCTTTTATTCTCTTTCTCTCTTGGTCAAATTTAGATAATGTGAATCAGGTAATTTTAGGGGTAATGAGAGAGAGAGAGAGAGAGAGAGAGAGAGAGAGAGAGAGAGAGAGAGAGAGAGAGAGAGAGAGAGATCTTTTCCTTCCTTTTCTTTTTCATTATTTTCATCGGCATTTTTTCCTTTCATCCACCAATAGAAGCAACAGTAGTGGTAGTAGTAGTAGTAGTAGTAGTAGTAGCAGCAGTAGTAGTAGTAGTAGTAGTAGTAGTAGTAGTAGTAGTCGTAGTAGCAGTAGTAGTAGTAGTAGTAGTAGTAGTAGTTGTTGTTGTTGTTGTAGTAGCCTGTCAACATCTACCTTCTGCTGAAGTATGCCTTATACAGGAAGTACAGCCTGTGCCCCTCAAAGAAGGTGACTGCTCCAATCCTCAAACTACCGTCCTATTGCTTTACTTTCTTGTCTATCTAAAGCTTTTGAATCAATCCTTAACCGGAAGATTCAAAAGCACCTTTCCACTTCTGACCTTCTATCTGATCGCCAGTATGGGTTCCGCAAGGGGCGTTCTACTGGTGATCTCCTAGCCTTCTTAACTGACTCTTGGTCATCCTCTCTTAGCCGTTTCGGTGAAACTTTTGCTATTGCGCTGGACATATCAAAAGCTTTTGATAGGGTCTGGCACAAATCTTTGCTCTCTAAACTACCCTCCTACGGTTTCTATCCTTCTCTCTGTACCTTTATCTCCAGTTTCCTTTCTGACCGTTCTATTTCTGCCGTGGTAGACGGTCACTGTTCTTCCTATCTCCCACTCTTTTTCTGTTGTTCATTGATGATCTTCTTTCCAAAACGAACTGTCCTATCCATTCCTACGCCGATGATTCCACTCTGCATTATTCAACTTCTTTAATAGAAGACCCACCCTTCAGGAACTTAACGACTCAAGGCTGGAGGCTGCAGAACGCTTAGCCTCAGACCTTACTATTATTTCCGATTGGGGCAAGAAGAACCTGGTGTCCTTCAACGCCTCAAAAACACAGTTTCTCCACCTATCCACTCGACACAATCTTCCAAACAACTATCCCCTATTCTTTGACAACACCCAGCTATCACCTTCCTCAACACTAAACATCCTCGGTCTATCCTTAACTCAAAATCTCAACTGGAAACTTCATATCTCATCTCTTACTAAATCAGCTTCCTCGAGGCTGGGCGTTCTGTACCGTCTCCGCCAGTTCTTCTCCCCTGCACAGTTGCTGTCCATATACAGGGGCCTTGTCCGCCCTCGTATGGAGTATGCATCTCATGTGTGGGGGGGCTCCACTCACACAGCTCTTCTGGACAGAGTGGAGGCTAAGGCTCTTCGTCTCATCAGCTCTCCTCTTCATATTGATAGTCTTCTACCTCTTAAATTCCGCCGCAATGTTGCCTCTCTTTCTATCTTCTATCGATATTTCCACGCTGACTGCTCTTCTGAACTTGCTAACTGCATGCCTCCCCCCCTCCCGCGGGCCCGCTGCACTCGACTTTCTACTCATGCTCATCCCTATACTGTCCAAACCCCTTATGCAAGAGTTAACCAGCATCTTCACTCTTTCATCCCTCACGCTGGTAAACTCTGGAACAATCTTCCTTCATCTGTATTTCCTCCTGCCTACGACTTGAACTCTTTCAAGAGGAGGGTATCAGGACACCTCTCCTCCTGTATTTGATCCTCCTTTCGGCCACCTCTTTTGCTTTACTTTAGGAGCAGCGAGTAGCGGGCTTTTTTTTTTATTATTGTTTTCTTTTTTTGTTGCCCTTGAGCTGCCTCCTTTGTTGTAAAAAAAAAAAAAAAAGTAGTTGTACTAGTAGTTGTTGTTGTAGTAGTAGTAGTAGTAGTTATAGTAGGCACGGGTTGATGTAAGTGCCCGCGGATTCTGGGTGCGCGGACAGCGGGTGTTCATGGACATCCGCATATTTGACCCGATGGCTGCCTGTCACCGTGAGGTGCCCCTGCAAGCCGCCCACCACAGGAACGAGCAGGAGAAGACAAGGGCATACGGTGAAAGAATCCAACATGTGGATCAGGGCAGCTTCACCCCCCTCGTCTTCACCACATCCGGCGGGATGGGTCCCAGGGCCCAATGCCTCTACGCACGCCTCGTGGAACTAATCTCAGAAAAGAAGCATCAGCCAAGGAGTCACGTTGTCGCTAGGATGAGGTGTCGCCTCTCGTTCTCCCTGCTCAGGTCGGCCATCCTATGTCTCAGGGGCACCAGACACTCTGGCCCAAAAGCCACCAACATCTCCAATATGGACTATGAAGCCACAGTGGTGGAGAGTGACATTAGGGTGGGTCGGGAGTGACTTGAGTAGGGAAGGAAAGGGGGATCTGGACGTAATAGATGATAGGTGATTTAGTGCTAGGTAGTATTAGTGATATGGTTGGATGCCACAGTCATTAGCGAACAGAGTTGGGGCTAATGACCTCCAAGCTATGGAGCCCTCCATGATTATGTGTCGGGAAAATAAACATGGGTGTAGTAGTAGTAGTAGTAGTAGTAGTAGTAGTAGTAGTAGTAGTAGTAGTAGTAGTAGTAGTAGTAGTAGTAGTAGTAGTAATAATAGTAGTAGTAGTAGTAGTAGTAGTAGTAGTAGTAGTAGTAGTAGTAGTAGTAGTAGTAGTAGTAGTAGTAGTAGTTGTAGTAGTAGTAGTAGTAGTAGTAGTAGTAGTAGTAGTAGTAGTAGCAGTAGTAGTAGTAGTAGTAGTAGTAGTAGTAGTAGTAGTAGCAGTTGTTGTTGTTGTAGTAGTAGTAGTAGTGGTAGTTGTAGTAGTAGTAGCAGTAGTAGTAGTGGCAGCATCATCTTTTTACCAATACTTTTTATGGACTTATTTATTTATTTATTGATTTATTTACTTTTGCTCCTATGGTGATTTACTTTTCATGATTTATTTTTATTTATTTATTATTATTTTTTTTTACGAATATCAACATTTCTATTTCCGGCCGTGAATCATCAGTTCCTGTCCTTTCCTGCTCATGACCACCTAACTGTGTATTTCCGAAACACACACACACACACACACACACACACACACACACACACACATACAGTCCCCCATACACAGATCATCCATCCCCTTTTTATGTGTGTGTGTGTGTGTGTGTGTGTGTGTGTCGGAAATGCTCCAGTTAAATCACGCACTGGAAAGGACAAAGCCGATGAGTCACCCGGAAGAAATATTATACACATTCGAAAAAAAAAAATGGAATGTGAAACTGTAGATCCCCTTGAATGTAAATACTTTCCCTTGACTTCTGATGCCAAAAATGCTCCTTGGTGCAGTGGTCAGCCCTCTCGCCTCACAACTAAGAGGTCCCAGGTTCAATTCCCTGGCGTAGTGGAGACGGGTGTGCACTGGGCAGTCTCTAATCCGTGCCGCCTGTCCAGCCTGCAGTGAGTGGGTGCCGGTGTGGTGTCCTTTGTCATCCCGTATCGTAAGACGTCCCATCCTTAATTTCGAATCGCGGAACCCAATCTTTACCATCACAGATTAAGTGAAGCATCTAAGTGTAAAGAAGTACCAAGGAGGACCTAAAAAGCGATGCAAATCAGAACATGTCACAAGAAGAAGAGTGATTGTTGATATCCTTGTTATATCCATACATACGTCATCATTTGCTTTCATAATAATATAAATAAACTTGGGTGGGACACATCCCGACAAGCAGTCGACAAAAGTCACGGTACCGTGCCGAGATTCATGTATGTATTCAGGATGGGATGTCTCACGATACTGGGATGTCTCATGACACCACACCGGGTGTCAGACGGGGGTTGTGTGTGTGCGTGTGTGTGTGTGTGTGTGTGTGGCAGGGAGGTTTCAGCCGTACCCAGAGATCCATCACCTAATTCTAAACCTCGTTCGGCCATGGTGAATGACACACACACACACACACACACACACATAACAGCACAAAATGCACACACACACATAGATCGTCCCCTTTGTGTGTGTGCTGCGGGCGATGACCTGTATCACCTCAGGGCTGATGAACCGTGAGAGAGAGAGAGAGAGAGAGAGAGAGAGAGAGAGAGAGAGAGAGAGAAGGGGGACGTAGGGGAGTAAGGAGGGAGGGAGGGAGGTAATGAGTGGGTGGGGGTGAGGTATGTGGGAAGGGGGAGGAAATTATGGAGGAAGGGGAGAAGGGAGGGAAGGAATGAAGGGAGGGAAGGGAAGAGAAGGGAGAGAGGGGAGGAAGGGAGGCAATGAAGGAAGGGAGGGGAGGAGGGAGGGAGGGAAGAGGGAGTGATACATTTGGGTATATTTTGATGTCTAAAGCATACACACACACACACACACACACACACACACACACACACACACACTTCTGCTTAATAAGAGATAACTGATATCATGGTATAGAAATAGTTAGAGAGAGAGAGAGAGAGAGAGAGAGAGAGAGAGAGAGAGTGAGAGTGCTGCAGCTGAGTCTCGAATTAGTCCAAATGTATCGAAAAAACTGGTTCTACTCTCTCTCTCTCTCTCTCTCTCTCTCAGCCAGTGGTCGACCTTGCAATATTCCACGTGAGCCGATGGTGGTGGTGGTACTTATCTTGGCACCACCACCACCACCATCATCACCACCACCACCATCACCATCATCACCACCACCACCTCCATCATCACCACTACCACCACCACCTCCACCACCATCATTACCACCACCACCACCATCATCACCACCACCACCACCATCATCACCACCACCACCACCATCATCACCACTACCACCACCATCATTACCACCACCACCACCATCATCACCACCACCATCACCATCACCACCACCATCACCACCACCACCACCATCATCACCACCACCATCACCATCATCACCACCACCACCACCATCATCACCACTACCACCACCACCTCCACCACCATCATTACCACCACCACCATCATCACCACCACCACCTCCATCATCACCACTACTACCACCACCTCCACCACCATCATTAACACCACCACCACCACCGCCTCCACAACTACAAGGATGAAAGAGAATTGAAAAATAAATTGGAGAAGAGGAGAGAAATAGAGTAACAGGAGAGAGAGAGAGAGAGAGAGAGAGAGAGAGAGAGAGAGAGAGAGTTGAGGTGATAGAGTAGAAGAAAAAAAAAGTAGAGTTAGGAGAGAGAGAGAGAGAGAGAGAGAGAGAGTGCCAAGATAGAGAACTAATAATACTGCTGCTGACTATGACACACCCACCTCTCTCTCTCTCTCTCTCTCTCTCTCTCTCTCTCTCAATACCGCCATGATGATGTATAGTATTTTTCGACAGTCACATGAAGCAGCAGGTCATTGCGTTTAGGAGACTTTAATCTTCCTCCTACAAACTGGACGTCACTCCCGGGTACAGAAGAAGAATCTCACTGAATGCCTCAATTTATAATCACCTAAGTCAAAGCGTTACATAACAGAGTCGACAAAGTAATACACGGGATCTTGTTGTAGTGACCGGGGATAATCCAGTGAGTAAGGGGCGATTATACTGGGGAAATTTTTCGTGGATCTTCAGTCAAACCACGATTTCCGCTGGCGTGGTTTCATTTGTTTCTTGTTATTGCTGCTGATGATGATGGTGAGTAATACCGTCGTCCTTCAGTGAAATCTATCGTAGCTTTGGAAGATCGTAGACACGTCAGAAAACCACGGAAATATGAGAACCACGCCAGCGGAAATCGTGGTTTGACTGAAGATCCACGGAAAATTTGTACAGTGTAATAGCCCCTTAAGGCAGAACACCTCGAGTCTTGCGGTCACAGGTTGGTGCGGGTTGGTGTTGGAGCTCATGCAAGAGTGACTGAAAAAAAAAAAAATCTAGTAGCAAATTTTAAAAGAGCAAAAGTTTAAGCTGGCCTGAAAACAACGCACTGTATCTTGAAGGCAGGCGACGAGTTAAAAAAAAAAAAAGTAGTAATTCAGGGAAAGCGTAGCCATGCCGGAAATATTCCTGTCAATTGTTAAACTAATTGATGTCTTTCTTCAAATACATAATCATCAGAAAGAAGATCAGAGGTGGGACTGGACCTTTAATTGACAGCACGGGTAATTTAGTGAATGAAAACCAACAAGCGAGCATAATATTACTTTTCTTCGTTATTGAATACCAGTCTGGCGGGTACTTACGCCGACCCCAGCGGTGATAACAGTATTGCTGGAAATCCAGTTCATACCTTGCACAACTTTGAAGTAACTGCCGATGATTTTTTTTAGTTACTCTGATCTCTTAAAATAACCTCCTTCACCTTGATATTCACTAAGGTAGAAATGCAGTGTCGTGGCTACAGCTTGGTGTCGCTTCCCTTTACGGCCGTTCCGACGATCAATAGTATTGCGCAAGAGCCCGCATTGATAGTTGCAGGAAAACTCTAAAAAAATGACGCAATATATAGACAGCTGTAATACTTGTTCCTGAGGTAGTATGTGTTCATTGACTAGTGTGAGTGTAACGTAACGCAGTGAGCCGTCAGCGGGTATTGAGTTGCCAGATTATCGTACAAAACGTCTTCTATTTACACATTTCCGACCCATAAACTATCTCCTCCACCCCAATAACGAGATTCATTAATAGTTGTCGTTGAGATGGTTAATTTTTGATGTCGTTTTGCAATAATTAAGTGTCAAAAAACGGAAAATACAATGTGGTGAATACGAAAATCTGGCATCGTTGAGCGGGTATGCAATGTCCTGTAGCCTCCTGCCCTCCGTGCTGAAACTCGTCTCGTCGACCTGTCTGCCACGATGACCGACTGTTCTTAGTAGCAAGCAGGCTGCATTATACCACACAAAGGCTTACCTGCTATGTGAGATACTAAGCCCCAAGCTGGCGGCCAAGTACACGAAGCTCGGTGTTACTCACGACCGCTGGCTGTCGTGATGCACCCGCGTGACATAGTTGTGGTTGGAAGTCTCTGGGAGTACCTGGGAGACTATGGCTGGTATTCACAGACGTTTCTGCTTCTTACAACAATATATAAAGGCCAAAAAGGAGATCAATCAGGTTCTAATGAGTGTTATTTTAGGCTCTCGATACAGAAGAAGGGTCAACTACCTCTGGAAATGCCCAAGACCCCAACGAGTAGGTAGGAAGACACCTACCGAACGGGCGTGAGCTACTCCTGGTGAGGATATATGGGAAGCGAGGAGGGTGCTGAAGCCCTTCAAAGACCCTTCCCATGTCGTCACTAACCGTTTCCCTTTTGTCTCATCAACACCAGAGAGCAGTTCAGCATGCTCTCTAAAGACAGTTCCTCTCTCTTTCTACACCTCACTACATTCACACAACACACACACCTTTTCCCAAAATTCAAAATTCAAAATGGCTAACGAAAACACCGCCTCGGAGTCCCCGGCTGGGGGGGGGACCATAAATTTCCCCAGGGAGGACTCCCCTTCTGGCTGCCGACTTGAGAGGTGTCCTGATAACTCCTCGAACCTCCTCCTTATCAATTTCCGCAACATTCGCGGTCTTCGTTCTAATTTTCATTCTGTGGAACACCTTCTCTCCTTCTCTAAACCCCACCTTCTCTTCCTCACCGAAACACAGGTTTCTAAGGCTACTGACTGCAACCTCTACTCTGTTCCCTCCTACTATCTCTATCCTAAATTTCAATCCAAAGCTGGATGTTGCGCCTACGTGCGCAACGACATCACTTGCTCTCGTGCCCACGACCTTGACTCTTCTGAATTTTCCACCATCTGGCTAAGACTTTATTGTCATTCTATTACTAAATACATATGTGCTGTTTATCTCTCACCTAACTCTGCTAACTATGTAAAATTCTTTGACTATTTGAACTCTAAAGTGGAGCACATCTTGATTCACTCTCCCTTTGCTGAAATCTCCGTCTTTGGAGATTTCAATGTTCACCACCAACTTTGGCTTTCATCCTCCTTCACTGACCAGCCTGGTGAACAAGCCTACAACTTTGCTCTCCTCAACGACCTAGAGCAGTTGGTTCAGCACCCTACTCGTATTCCCGACCGTCTTGGAGACAGGCCCAACATTCTAGACCTCTTCCTTACCTCTAATCCTTCTGCTTACTCTGTCAAACTGTTCTCTCCGTTGGGCTCCTCCGATCACAACCTTATTTCTGTATCCTGTCCTATCGCTCCTGTACATCCTCTGGACCCGCCGAAGAGGCGATGCTTCTGGCATTTTGCTTCAGCACGGTGGGACGACCTGAGGATGTACTTTTCCAATTTCCCGTGGAATGATTACTGCATCCAGGATAGAGACCCCTCTGTGTGTGCTCAGCGCATCACAGAGGTGATTGTCTCTGGAATGGAGGCATACATTCCACGTACTTTCTCTACCCCTCATGCTAAAAAGCCTTGGTTTAATCACGCTTGTTCTCGTGCTATTAAAGATAGAGAGGCAGCTCACAGAAGGTTCCAGAGCCTTCGAACTCCCACTAACTTTGACCTTTACATTTCAGCCCGGAATCGTGCCAAATCTATTCTCCGACTTACCAAAACTTCTTTTATTAACAGAAAATGTCAACACCTTGCTTCTTCTAATTCTTCCCGTGACTTCTGGCATCTAGCCAAAAATATCTCCTCCAATTTCACTTCTTCCTCTTTCCCTCCTCTCCTTAACCCTGACGGCAGCACTGCCGTCTCATCTGTCTCTAAGGCTGAACTCTTCGCTCAAACTTTCTGTAAGAACTCCACCCTGGACGATTCTGGGCATATTCCTCCTACTCATCCCCTCTCTGACTCCTTTATGCCTGTTATTAAGATTCTTCCAAATGATGTTTTCTATGCCCTCTCTGGCCTCAACTCTCAGAAGGCTTATGGACCTGATAGAGTGCCTCATATTGTCCTTAAAAACTGTGCTTCTGTGCTGACACCCTGCCAGGTCAAACTCTTTCGTCTCTGCCTATCAACATCTATCTTTCCTTCCTGCTGGAAGTATGCCTTTGTACAGCCTGTGCCTAAGAAGGGTGACCGTTCCAATCCCTCAAACTACCGTCCTATAGCTCTACTTTCCTGTCTATCTAAAGCTTTTGAATCAATCCTTAACCGGAAGATTCAAAAGCAACTTTCCACTTCTAACCTTCTATCTGATCGCCAGTATGGATTCCGCATGGGGCGTTCTACTGGCGATCTTCTTGCTCTCTTAACCGACTCTTGGTCATCCTCTCTTAGCCGTTTCGGTGAAACTTTCTCTGTTGCGCTAGACATATCGAAAGCCTTCGATAGAGTCTGGCACCAGTCTTTGCTTTCTAAACTGCCCTCTTTCGGATTCTATCCCTCTCTCTGTTCCTTTATCTCCAGTTTCCTTTCCGGCCGTTCTATCTCTGCGGTGGTAGACGGTCACTGCTTTTCCCCTAAATCTATCAACAGTGGCGTTCCACAGGGCTCTGTCCTATTACCCACTCTCTTCCTGTTATTCATCAATGATCTTTTTTCCATAACAAACTGTCCTGTCCACTCATACGCCGACGACTCCACTCTGCATTATTCAACTTCTTTCAATAGAAGACCATCACAACAGGAAGTACACGACTCCAGACTGGAGGCTGCAGAACGCTTAACCTCAGACCTTGCTATCATTTCCGATTGGGGCAGAAGGAACCTTGTGTCCTTCAATGCCTCAAAAACTCAATTTCTCCACCTATAAACTCGACACAATCTTCCAAACACCTATCCCCTATTCTTCGATAACACGCAGCTGTCACCTTCTTCAACACTAAACATCCTCGGTCTATCCTTAACTCAAAATCTCAACTGGAAACTTCATATCTCCTCTCTTGCTAAGTCAGCTTCCTCGAGGTTGGGCGTTCTGTATCGTCTCCGCCAGTTCTTCTTCCCAGCGCAGTTGCTATCCATATACAGGGGCCTTGCCCGCCCTCGTATGGAGTATGCATCTCACGTGTGGGGGGGCTCCACTCACACAGCTCTTCTGGACAGAGTGGAGTCTAAGGCTCTTCGTCTCATCAGCTCTCCTCCTCATACTGATAGCCTTTTACCTCTTAAATTCCGCCGCGAAGTTGCCTCTCTTTCTATTTTCCATCGATATTTCCACGCTGACTGTTCTTCTGAACTTGCTAACTGCATGCCTCCCCCGCTCCCGCGGCCCCGCTGCACACGACTTTCTACTCATGCTCATCCCTACACTGTCCAAACCCCTTATGCAAGAGTTAACCAGCATCTTCACTCTTTCATCTCTCACGCTGGTAAACTTTGGAACAAACTTCCTTCATCTGTATTTCCTCCTGCTTACGACTTGAACTCTTTCAAGAGGAGGGTATCAGGACACCTCTCCTCCCGAAATTGATCTTTCTTTCGGCCACCTCTTTTAATTCTTTTTTGGGAGCAGCGAGTAGCGGTCTTTTTTTATTATTGTTTTCTTTTTTTGTGCCCTTGAGCTGCCTTCTTTGTTGTAAAAAAAAAAAAAAACCCCGAAAACCGTGTCAAATATGTATGAACCTCTGGAAATGCCCAAGACCCCAACGAAAACCGTGTTAAATATGTATGTAGTACCTCTGGAAATGCCCAAGACGCCAACGAAAACCATGCCAAATATGTATGTACCTCTGGAAATGCCCAAGAACCCAACGAAAACCATGCCAAATATGTATGTACCTCTGGAAATGCCCAAGAACCCAACGAAAACCATGCCAAATATGTCTGTGCCTCAGGAAATGCCCAAGACCCCAACGAAAACCATGCCAAATATGTCTGTACCTCTGGAAATGCCCAAGACCCCAACGAAAACCATGCCAAATATGTATGTACCTCTGGAAATGCCGAAGACCCCAACGAAAACCGTGTCAAATATGTATGTACCTCTGGAAATGCCGAAGACCCCAACGAAAACCATGCCAAATATGTATGTAGTACCTCTGGAAATGCCGAAGACCTCAACGAAAACCATGCCAAATATGTATGTAGTACCTCTGGAAATGCCCAAGACCCCAACGAAAACCATGCCAAATATGTATGTAGTACCTCTGGAAATGCCCAAGACCCCAACGAAAACCATGCCAAATATGTATGTAGTGCCTCTGGAAATGCCCAAGACCCCAACGAAAACCATGCCAAATATGAATGCACCTTTGGAAATGCCCAAGGCCCCAACGAAAACCATGCCAAATATGTATGTACCTCTGGAAATGCCCAAGACCCCAACGAAAACCATGCCAAATATGTATGTAGTACCTCTGGAAATGTCCAAGGCCCCAACGAAAACCATGCCAAATATGTATGTAGTACCTCTGGAAATGCCCAATACCCCAACGAAAACCATGCTAAATATGTGTGTAGTACCTCTGGAAATGCCCAAGAACCCAACGAAAACCATGCCAAATATGAATGTAGTACCTCTGGAAATGCCCAAGACCTCAACGAAAACCATGCCAAATATGTATGTAGTACCTCTGGAAATGCCCAAGACCCCAACGAAAACCATGCCAAATATGTATGTAGTACCTCTGGAAATGCCCAAGAACCCAACGAAAACCATGCCAAATATGAATGTACCTCTGGAAATGCCGAAGGCCCCAACGAAAACCATGCCAAAATTGTATGGTTAGGTGTTGAAATGTTTTAAAATATGGCCCTGTAATCCTTGGGAGTGCCATGTTGAGTACACCACCACGCCCTGCACAAGACCATCACCTATAATTTCTGTACTCACGCCCTTCACTGACTGGATGGGCTATACTTCCACACATTTCAATTTTTTTTCAAGGAAGGGGAAAGAGAGGGGAGGGGAAGAGGAGGGAGGGGAGGGAAAGGAAGAGAAGGGAGGGGAGAGGAGCTTGTAGCCTGAGCTTGTAGATGAATCTCTCTCTCTCTCTCTCTCTCTCTCTCTCTCTCTAATCGATGTTCATTGGTCTTTACATCGATTAGCTATGTATGAGTGTTATTATATATATGAGGGAAGAGAGAGAGAGAGAGAGAGAGAGAGAGAGAGCAACCCCTTGACCTCCACCTGCCCGTCTGGAGGTCAAATGAAGAGGTGAAAGAAGCCTCCAGGTAGAGAGAGAGAGAGAGAGAGAGAGAGAGAGAGGGGGGGGAGGGAACGGTCATTCCCGAAAAGGGCAAGGGCAGAGAGAGAGAGAGAGAGAGAGAGAGAGAGAGAGAGAGAGAGAGAGAGAGAGGACAAGATGACGAGCGAAAACAAGATGGATAAAAAAATGGAAGGAAAGGGATGGAAAAGAAAGGGAAAGGAAATAAAGTGAAGGGAAGGAAAGGGAAAGGAAGGGAAGGGAGGGAAAAAATAAAGGAAGGGAGGAGGAAAAGTTAAGGGAAGAAAAGGAAGAGAAGGGAATGGAAGGGAAGGAAATGGAAATGTAGATACAGAAAGTTAAAGAAATGAATAATAAGATAAATAAGATAATAAGAAAAATAAATGAACAATAAGGGAAGGGAAGGGAAAGTAGGAGAAAGATGGAGAAGGTAATGGACGGGAGAGCTAAGGACGGGATGGGAAGGGAAGGCAAGGGGAGGGGAGGGGAAGGAGGAAGGAGAGGGATTTGAAGGACAGGGGCAAGGAACAAGGGAGGGGAAGGGAAGGAAAGGGAGTGGAAGGGAGAAGGAAGGGTAGGCAAGGGAAGGGAAGGGATACTGAGGGAGAAGGGAGGGAGGAGAAGAGAGGGGAAGGGTAAGGGAAGGGAAGGAAAGGAATAAGGAGAGAAGGGGAAGGAAGAGAAGGGAAGGGAGGGGAAAGTGGTAAGGAGAAGGAGGGGAAGGGAAGAGAAGGGAGGGGAAGAGAGGGAAAGGGAAGGGAAGAGATTTTAAGAGCAGTGATCAGGAACAAGGGAAGGGAAGGGAAAGGAAGGAAAGAAACATAAAGGGAAGGGATAAGAAGAAAGGGGAACATGGAAATGCAGGCAACAGAAAACCTAATGGCTCATTACGAGGTTGCCCACTCTGGTGATTTAACCTGCTCGGCAGCCGCTTGGTGCCGCAGAGCAGATGAAAGCACCTCGGTGTTCAGTTCACTCCTGACGCAGCGAAATGACGGTCGATTTTGAAGGAGTTGATGGTATCCGCATTTACTATTTATGACTCGGTTTGAGAAGAAACTCCCGCCAGTGTCTGTGCTACATCGTTTCGATTGAATGAGTAAACAGTTATTTCTAGTTCTTGAGTTGGTTTGCAGTTCAAAGAACTTGGAGTGATCGACGTTATTGAACTTTCTCAGGTACTTGAAGACCTGAATCATATCCCCTCGCAGGCGTCTTTTCTCCAATGCAAAGAGATTGGGTCGCTTGAGTCGTTCACCGTACGGGTGAGCCCTTAAGGTTGGAATCATTTTCGTGGCGCGTCGTTGAATCCTTTCCAGTAAATCAATGCCCTTCCTGCAAGTATGAGACCAGAACTGCACCGTGTGCTCGAAATGTGGTCTTACCATGGAATTATACGAGGATAACATTTCTTCTGGCGTTTTACACTCGAAGTTCCTCGCTATGAACTCGAGCATAGTGTTGGCTTTGTTGTATGCTTTTCTACAGGGAGGGAAAGGAAAGGGAGGAGTAAGGGTATGGAACTGGAAGGGAAGGGGAATGGAAGGAAGGGGAAGGAAAGGGAAGGGAATGAAGGAGGAAGGAGAAGGGGAAGAGGAAAGGGAGGGGAAGCAAAGGGAAGAGGAAGGGGGGGGAAGGGAAGGGAGAGGGAGGGGAGGGGAAGGGAAGAGAGGGGAAGGAGAAGGGAAGGGAGGGGGAGGGGAAGGGAAGAAAGGGGGAGAGGAAGGGAAGGGAAGGAGGGGAGGGGAGTATTGATGTCCTTGTGTTAAAGTCGCATTTTTTTATGTCACGTGTTATTGTTGTTGCTGTTGTTGTTGTTGTTGTTGTTGTTGCTGTTGTTGTTGATGATGTTGCTGTTTTCTTGTTTGTTTGTATATGTATGCATCTCTCTCTCTCTCTCTCTCTCTCTCTCTCTCTCTCTCTCTCTCTCTCTCTCTCTCTCTCTCTCTCGGCGGGCCCCGTGACCCGTCTTAAAGGTGCTGCGCTCTTTCGAGAGAGAGAGAGAGAGAGATATCTAGACACAAAGACTTGGCTAAACTGCAAGAGAGAGAGAGAGAGAGAGAGAGAGAGAGAGAGAGAGAGAGAGAGAGAGAGAGTCTTTTGCAGATATACTAGACTACAAAGACTTGGCTAAACTGCAAGAGAGAGAGAGAGAGAGAGAGAGAGAGAGAGAGAGAGAGAGAGAGAGAGAGAGAGAGAGAGTCTTTTGCAGATATACAAGACTACAAAGACTTGGCTAAACTGCAAGAGAGAGAGAGAGAGAGAGAGAGAGAGAGAGAGAGCACTATCTTCCTCCTCTTCTTGGGGCTATTGAGTTCATCCAGTCATGACGTCAAAAGAGAGAGAGAGAGAGAGAGAGAGAGAGAGAGAGAGAGAGAGAGAGAGAGAGAGAGAGAGAGAGAGAGAGAGAGAAAGGTTATTTGAAGCTTAGTGGAGGTGACAGACAAAACACACACACACACACACAAGCACTGCTGTTTTATTCTTTATTACTACATTCCACAATTCTCTCTCTCTCTCTCTCTCTCTCTCTCTCTCTCTCTCTCTCTCTCTCAATCTTTAACATCGTAGTTTATGTTGGAGGAGGAGGAGGAGGAGGAGGAAAGAAGAAGAATGGAAGAGAGGAGAAGAGGAGAATGAAGAGAAGAATGTGGTGTAGGAGGAAGGGAGGGTGAGAGAGGGAAGAGAAGAAGGAAGGGAGGAGGAGGAGGAGGAAGAGGAGGAAAGAAGAAGAATGGAAGAGAGGAGAAGAGGAGAATGAAGAGAAGAATGTGGTGTAGGAGGAAGGGAGGGTGAGAGAGGGAAGAGAAGAAGGAAGGGAGGAGGAGGAAGAGGAAGAGGGAAGAAGAGGAAAGAGAAAAGGGGGAATGGAAGGTGGAGGAGGAGGAGGAGGAGGAGACAAGAAGTGAAGAAGAGAAATAAGGGGAAAAGAAGGGGTATGGAGAGGAGGAGGAGGAGGAGGAGGAGGAGGGATGACCATAGCACTCTGACGTCACAGGGCGGCCATCTTGTCACTCCTCCCTCCCCCTTCCCCTCCCCTACCCCCCTTAACAGCTGACCTTTACCCACTTACCTTCCTACTTACCTATCTGTCTATCTATCTATCTATCTATATGTTTGTCTGTCTGTCTGTCTATCTATCTATCTATTTATCTGTATCTGTGTTCATCTTTTTTTCTTTCTTCTCTTCTTAAATTATTCTCATTATTATTATTATTATTATTATTATTATTATTATTATTATTATTATTATTATTGTTTTTGTTCTTGTTTTGTTTTTCTTCCATTTTTTTATTCCTTTTTTTTCCTTTTCTTTTTGTTTTCTTTTCGTTTTCTCATTCATCCTCTTGTTGCTGTTGTTGTTGTTGTTGTTCTTGTTGTTCTTTTCTTTTTTTTTCGTTTTTCTGTTGTTTTCTCCGACCTCATAATTATCATCCTCCTTCTCCTCCTCTTCTTCTTCTTCTTCTTCTTTTTCTTCTTCTTCTTCTTCCTCCTCCTCCTCGTAAGTGAAGAATGAGAAGCACTTAAGTTTAAATCCTCTCTCTCTCTCTCTCTCTCTCTCTCTCTCTCTCTCTCTCTCTCTCTCTCTCTCTTGCACAACCTCACAAATATGCGTTTTACCTATTTCAAGGTCATGATGCGGCGGAAGAAGAGAAGGAGGAGGAGGAGGAAGAAGAGGAGGAGGAGGAGGAGGAGGGAAAGAGGCCAGTTCAGGGTTGAAGGAAAAATGAAGAAAAAAACATAAAAGAAGGTTGTATTATCTATTTTCTTTTTTTATTGTCTTTATTTATCTATCTATTATTCGTATTTCATGTTTATTCATTTTTATTTCATTTATTAATCATTTATCTTTAGTTGTTTTTATATCGTTTATTTATTTTTTTTTAACTTCATCATCTCTCTCTCTCTTTCATACAACAGATCAATTATTTTCTCATCTCATTCATTTATTTTTATCTTTCGTTGTTTATTTATTTACCAACCATCTTGTTTTTCTTCCTTCGTCATCTATTTCTTTCACAACAGACAGATTTATTCATTTTTTTTTTATTTCATTAATTTCTCACGCGTCTGTTTTTGTTATTTTACCATTTCTCTTTTTTTTCTTTTCTTTATTATCTATCTTTCTTTATTTACCATTTATCGTTTTTTTTTCTCTTCCTGCATCATCTATTTCTTTCACAACAGACAGATTTATTCATTTTTTTATTTCCTTCATTTCTCACGCGTCTGTGTATTTGTTATTTTACTGTTTTTCTTTTATTTTTTTCTTTATCATGTATTTCTTTATTTCCCATTTATCGTTTTTTCTTTCATTATCATTTATCTATTTACCATATATTATTTTTTTCTCTATCATGTATTTTTTTATATATACCTTTTTTTTCTTTCTCATTTTTCTTTCTTTCTTCTCCATTCATCATTTTTTCTCTCTTTACCATCTATTTCTTTCTTTTTATACCTGTCACCGTTTTTATCTCTTTCTTTCTCATCCATCTTTTTCTTTTCCTACCTTTCATCGTATTTTCCTTCTCTTTCTTCATCATTCATCCCTTTCACAACTGACTGCTTTCGGCATTTTCTAATAATAAGTTCATGGCTACCACGTCTTGAATAACAACCTTTTTTTTTAGGCCGCGAAGAATTGCATAACTGTGTGGCGCTCGGAAAATACCCGATTGTACTAGTGCGCCGATGTGATTCTCCGTACTTCGGGTCGTGTTCTTAAATATTTCGGTGCCCAAGTATACATATATTTGACAAGTCTTTCATAGGAGGTTTGTGCATTTCCAGAGGTAGTTTTATGACCCTGGTGGTAGTTTGACCCTTCATCTGTACCATGAACCTAAAATACCAGATTGTAGTTCACTAATGCGATTCTACGTAGAGTCGTGTTCTCAAATATTTCGGTGCCCAAGTATACACATATTTGACAAGGATTTCATAGGAGGTTTGTGCATTTCCAGAGGTAGTTTTATGACCCTGGTGGTAGTTTGATCTTTCTACTGTACCATGAACCTAAAATACCAGATTGTAGTTCACTGATGCGATTCCACGTAGATTCGTTTTCATGAACATTTCGTCTCTCAAGCACATACACATATTTGACAAGGCTTTCGTAGGAGGTTTGTGCATTTCCAGTGGTAGTTTTATGACCCTGGTGGTAGTTTGACCCTTCTTCTGTACCATGAACCTAAAATATCAGATTATAATACACTAATGCGATTCTACGTAGAGTTGTGTTCTTAAGCATTTCGGCGCCCCAAGCACACACACATATTTGACAAGGCTTTCGTAGGAGGTTTGTGCATTTCCAGAGGCAGTTTTATGACCCTGGTTGTAGTTTAACCCTAAAATACCTAAAATACCAGATTGTAGTTTACTAATGCGATTCTACGTAGAGTCTCTCAAGCACTTACACATATTTGAGCATTTCGGCTGTAGTTTTATGACCCTGGTGGTAGTTTGGTAGATTAATCGGATTCTCATTAGTGTTTTTTACTTTCATGATGCTGAATTCTTGTCAAACTATCACTAGGGTCATAAAACTTCCCTTTGGAAATACTAACACAACAACCTCTACGAAAGCCTTGTTCCTTCTTCTCTACTATGAACCTAAAATACCACCCGACTGATTTCCTTTTTGGCCTTTTGAAATAACTAGTGTGAGGTGGAAGTGTCTATAAAAATACCAACCTACACTTCTTGCAACAATCTCAGCGGCCTGTGACAATACTCCTCTTACTCCCCTTCCAAGACTTGACCGCCAGATGGAAGCACAAACGCATCATTTATATTCGTTTTACCAACCTACACTTCTTGCGATAATCTCAGCGGCATGTGGCAATACTCTTTCCTCTTCCTCCCCTTCCAAGACTTGACCGCCAGATGGAAGCACAAACGTATCATTTATATACGTTCTACCAACCTACACTTGCAACAATCTCAGCGGCCTGTGACAATACTCCCCTTCCCCTTCCCGCCAGATGGAAGCACAGACGCATCATCTATATACGTTTTACCAACCTACACTTCTTGCGACAATCTCAGCGGCCTGTGACAATACTCCCCTTCCCCTTCCCGCCAGATGGAAGCACAGACGCATCATCTATATACGTTTTACCAACCTACACTTCTTGCAACAATCTCAGCGGCCTGTGACAATACTCCGCTTCCCCTTCCAAGACTTGACCGCCAGATGGAAGCACAGACGCATCTCTCTCTCTCTCTCTACATGTGGCAATACTCCTCTTCCTCCCCTTCCAAGACTTGACCGCCAGATGGAAGCACAGACGCATCTCTCTCTCTCTCTCTACATGTGGCAATACTCCTCTTCCTCCCCTTCCAAGACTTGACCGCCAGATGGAAGCACAGACGCATCTCTCTCTCTCTCTGGCAATACTCTTTTCCTCCCTTCCAAGACTTGACTGCCAGATGGAAGCACAGACGCATCTCTCTCTCTCTCACATGGCAATACTCCTTTTCCTCCCCTTCCAAGACTTGACCGCCAGATGGAAGCACAGACGCATCTCTCTCTCTACATGTGGCAATACTCCTTTTCCTCCCCTTCCAAGACTTGACCGCCAGATGGAAGCACAGACGCATCTCTCTCTCTCTCTCTACATGTGGCAATACTCCTTTTCCTCCCCTTCCAAGACTTGACCGCCAGATGGAAGCACAGACGCATCTCTCTCTCTCTCTCTACATGTGGCAATACTCCTCTTCCTCTCCTTCCAAGACTTGACCGCCAGATGGAAGCACAAACGCATCATCTACATACATTTTACCAACATATACACTTCCTGCGACAATCTCAGCGGCATGTGAAAATACTCCCCTTCCTCCCCTTCCAAGACTTGACCGCCAGATGGAAGCACAAACGCATCATCTACATACATTTTACCAACATATACATTTCCTGCGACAATCTCAGCGGCATGTGAAAATACTCCCCTTCCTCCCCTTCCAAGACTTGACCGCCAGATGGAAGCACAAACGCATCATCTACATACATTTTACCAACATATACATTTCCTGCGACAATCTCAGCGGCATGTGAAAATACTCCCCTTCCTCCCCTTCCATGACAGACCGCCAGATGGAAGCACAAACGCATCATCTATATTCATTTTACCAACCTACACTTCTTGCGACAATCTCAGCGGCCTGTGACAATACTCTTTCCTCTTCCTCCCCTTCCAAGACTTGACCGCCAGATGGAAGCATAGACGCATCATCTATATACATTTTGCCAACCTACACTTCTTGCGATAAACTCAGCGGCATGTGAAAATACTCCCCTTCCTCCCCTTCCAAGACTTGACCGCCAGATGGAAGCACAAACGCATCATCTATATACGTTTTACCAACCTAAACTTCTTGCGACAATCTCAGCGGCCTGTGACAATACTCTTTCCTCTTCCTCCCCTTCCAAGACTTGACCGCCGGATGGAAGCACAGGCGCATCATCTATATACATTTTACCAACCTACACTTCTTGCGACAATCCCAGCGGCCTGTGGCAATACTCCCCTTCCTCCTCTTCCCAGACTTGACCGCCAGATGGAAGCACCGTCACATGATCTACATTATTTTTCATCTTTTCTGGCTAAGTCAAAACACGCTATCGATATATGAGGCGTCTGGATGTGAGAAGGGGCGTAGGGACAAAGCCATTTTTTCCTAGTTTGGACGGGGAAAGGCAGGGTAGGCTATCCATTCCAGGAAGAACAAGATATAAGTTGCAAAGGAAAAGCGACCCTCGGTACACCAAATACATGATTACTTTTCCCTTGCAATTTGTTTCTTCTTCCTGGGATGTCGGTGCTTTCAGACGCCTCCACCTCTTACATTTAACTACATATTTCCAAAGCCCGACAAGGAGGTCAGTCGGGTTCTAATGAGTGTTTCCTTAGGTTCAGGGTACAGAAGGAGGGTCAAACTACCACCAGGGTCATAAAGCTACCCCTGGAAAGGCCCCAAAACTCCTACGAAAGCCTTGTGAAATATGTGTGTTGGGCGGTGATGTTTCAAAATATGACCCTAAGAAACTATGCTTGATTAGGCTATTTTAAGACACGCTATCGATACATTTTCCTTCACATGGAGAAAAAATGCAGCCGTGTATGTTTGTTCACGGATATACATGTTTAAACTGGTTGATAGTTACCTGCATATTAGTGACGCAGATGTTCAGATGATGACATACACACGATAAAAAAGTGAGAGGTGAAGAAACGGAGCGATTGAGACCAGTCGAGTGTGGTCGTTGGGATTTTAGTCTTTGTAACGGCTCCCGACTTTGGACGTTTCTTATTATCTTCATATTGTTTCTTGTTTTTGCAGTCGAGGGTTTAAACTGCATGGTCCTCATTCTCTTTTAGTATTCTTGATCGTTCTTTCTACAATTGTGCTATGAGTCTTTGTCGTGTATAGCTGTTAAAGGAATGTAAAAGGGTGTAAAAGATAATTCGGCTCTGCATGTGTTCGGCGCGGGGGATCAAAATGAAGTACAAACATAAAGAAATAAAAGAAAATCAGTCTATTCGATATCTCATTAATCTGTTGTCAGAGATTGAGGTATTAAAGCAATCACTAAGGCCCATATTCTCAGACGCTTTCGGCTCCCACGACATCTATTAATTACCAAGACTACAAAGGAGGTTAGGCGAGTTCTCGTGAGTGTTTTTTTTCACGTTCATGGTGCAGAGGCCTTGTCAAACTATCACTAGGCTCATAACTCTACTCATGGAAATACTAACACCAAAAGTTCTACTACCAAAGCCTTGTCAAACTATCACTAGGCTCATAACTCTACTCATGGAAATACTAACACCAAAAGTTCTTCTACCAAAGCCTTGTCAAACTATCATTAGGCTCAAACACTACTCATGGAAATACTAACACCAAAAGTTCTTCTACCAAAGCCTTGTCAAACTATCATTAGGCTCATAACACTACTCATGGAAATACTAACACCAGAACTTCTACTACCAAAGCCTTGTCAAACTATCATTAGGCTCAAACACTACTCATGGAAATACTAACACCAGAACTTCTACTACCAAAGCCTTGTCAAACTATCATTAGGCTCAAACACTACTCATGGAAATACTAACACCAGAACTTCTACTACCAAAGCCTTGTCAAACTATCACGAGGCTCATAACTCTACTCATGGAAATACTAACACCAGAACTTCTACTACCAAAGCCTTATCAAACTATCATTAAGCTCAAAACTACCCATGGAAATATTAACCCCACAACCTCTACTACTAAAGCCTTGTCAAACTATCATTAGGCTCAAAACTACCCATGGAAATATTAACCCCACAACCTCTACTACTAAAGCCTTGTCAAACTATCATTAGGCTCAAAACTACCCATGGAAATATTAACCCCACAACCTCTACTACTAAAGCCTTGTCAAACTATCATTAGGCTCAAAACTACCCATGGAAATATTAACCCCACAATCTCTACTACCAAAGCCTTGACAAACTATCATTAGCACAACAACTTCTACCAAAGCCTTGTCAAACTATCACAAGGCTCATAACACTACCCATGGAAATACTAACACAACCTCTACCAAAGTCTTGTCAAACTATCACTAGACTCATAACACTACCCTTGGAAATACTAACACAACAACCTCTACCAAAGCCTTGTCAAACTATCACTAGGCTCATAACACTACCCATGGAAATACTAACACAACAACCTCTACCAAAGCCTTGTCAAACTATCACTAGGCTCATAACACTACCCATGGAAATACTAACACAACAACCTCTACCAAAGCCTTGTCAAACTATCACTAGGCTCATAACACTACCCATGGAAATACTAACACAACCTCTACCAAAGCCTTGTCAAACTATCACAAGGCTCATAACACTACCCATGGAAATACTAACACAACAACCTCTACCAAAGCCTTGTCAAACTATCACAAGGCTCATAACACTACCCATGGAAATACTAACACAACAACCTCTACCAAAGCCTTGTCAAACTATCACAAGGCTCATAACACTACCCATGGAAATACTAACACAACATCTACCAAAGTCTTGTCAAACTATCACTAGGCTCATAACACTACCCATGGAAATACTAACACAACAACCTCTACCAAAGCCTTGTCAAACTATCACTAGGCTCATAACACTACCCATGGAAATACTAACACAACAACCTCTACCAAAGCCTTGTCAAACTATCACTAGGCTCATAACAGCACCCATGGAAATACTAACACAACAACCTCTACCAAAGCCGTATCTAATGTTGGCGTGCAGATCCCAAATGTGGGAATGGAATTTGAACTGAACCCCCGCCCTCACACAACACAAGCCCACATCGTGGGCGATTTAAAAAATGTGGGATCCCAGTTCGAACCCCCCGCCCTCACAACACAAGCCTGACATCTGGTGGGCGAGAAGAAAAGCTTAGGAAAGAGTTTTATTGATTTTATTACATTTTATTTACATGTTTTAATTTTGTCTTGATTTTTTTTTTTTTTTTTCATGTGTTAAGTTGGGTTGATTATATTATTTCTCTCTCTCTCTCTCTCTCTCTCTCTCTCTCTCTCTCTCTCTCTCTCTCTCTCTCAATCCATACTCATTACTCATATCTTATTCACGTCAATCTTCTTCTTCTTCTTCTTCTTCTTCTTCTTCTTCTTGTAGCAATTTTCATTATTATTATTATTATTATTATTATTATTATTATTATTATTATTATTATTATTATTATTATTATTATTATTTGAGATGCACTGACTGGCAGTATTGTTCGGAGAGAGAGAGAGAGAGAGAAAGAGACTATCCTAACGATATACCCTCAGGCTTATATTTCAAATTCTCTCTCTCTCTCTCTCTCTCTCTCTCTCTCTCTCTCTCAAATTACTTCTCTTTCCTCTTTTTATTTATTTTTTTACTTTTTTTCCCCTCCTTTTATCTTTCCTCTTCCTCTTTTTCCTTCCCTCCTCTTCTTTCATCTCTCTCTCTCTCTCTCTCTCTCTCTCTCTCTCTTGGTTTTTCTTCTTTCGCGTGACCCCCAATCATTATCTTCCCATCTTCCTCCCCTCTTCCCTCTCTTCTTCTCTCCTCTCCTCCTCCCTCTTCCCTTCTTCTCTCTCCCTCTTCAGTACAATCTGAAGGTCAGTGTCTCAAAGGCTACTGACCTCTCTCTCTCTCTCTCTCTCTCTCTCTCTCTCTCAAGATAACAATAGGAGAATTAATATTTTCTTATATTTTGTTTTTGTTATTTTCTTTGTTTTCTTATTTTCCTTTCTCTTCTTTTTTCAATTATTTTCTTCGTTTTAACTTTTCATATTGTTTATTTTATTTTTTTCAGGTTTCTTCTCGAATGTCGCCTCGTACTGAAGAGAAAGGACAGGTAAGGTACACGTTATTATTATTATTATTATTATTATTATTATTATTATTAGTTGTTGTTGTTGTTGTAATATTGAAGTTTATTCGAATCTGAGAGAGAGAGAGAGAGAGAGAGAGAGAGAGAGAGAGAGAGAGAGAGAGAGAGAGAGAGAGAGAGAGAGAGAGAGGAAGGGAGAAATAAGTAAAAATTAAATAAAAAAAGAGGGAAGAGAAGTAATTTGAGAGAGAGAGAGAGAGAGAGAGAGAGAGAGAGAGAGAGAGAGAGAGAGAGAGAGAGAGAGAGAGAGAGAGGAAGGGGACAGATAAAAGGAAGGGAGAAAAGAGTAAAGAAAATAAAAAGAGGGAAGAGAAGTAATTTGAGAGAGAGAGAGAGAGAGAGAGAGAGAGAGAGAGAGAGAGAGAGAGAGAGAGAGAGAGAGAGAGAGAGAGAGAGAGAGAAATATCGGCAAACAAAAGAAGGTGACGTGTGTGTGTGTGTGTGTGTGTGTGTGTGTGAACAAAGACTGCATTGGCTTCTTACCGTGACATTTAAATATTTCATTATTATTATTATTATTATTATTATTATTATTATTATTATTATTATTATTATTATTATTATGTTAGGTTTGTATTTTTTTTGTCTTTTTCCGTTTTTTTTAATTCTTTTTCTTCTCTCTCTCTCTCTCTCTCTCTCTCTCTCTCTCTCTCCTTTTCATTTGATTGAGTGTCCTTCATACCTTTTACCGCCTCCTCCTCCTCCACCTTCTCCTCCTCCTCCTCCTCCCCCTCTTCTTCTTCCTCCACCTGCACCTCCTCCTCCTCCTCCTCCTACTCCTCCATGACTCCTTACAAGGACATATCTTTCTCCTTCACTTCTCCTTTCCTCCCTTCCTCCATTCCTTATTCCCTCCGGCTGTTCACTCTTTGTCTGATCTCTCTCTCTCTCTCTCTCTCTAAAAATCTCTGAAACTGAATATTCTTTTGATTTTACTATTTTTTTCGTCCTATTCTCATCCGCTTCTCTCTCTCTCTCTCTCTCTCTCTCTCTCTCTCTCCTTGTAAATTTTCTAGAGCTGCATTTTCTTTTTCTTTTTTTACTTTTTTCTCCCTTTTCTTATTCACTACAATCTTTTTTCTTTCTTATTTTTTTCTTTTTCTCTTTCTATGTTTGTGTCTGTCTTTCTTTATTCCTTTCTTTCTTTTTCCATTCTTTCTTATTTTTTCTCTCTTTCGTATTTTCTTTCTTTCTTTTCGTCTCTTTTTGTCTTTCTTTCTTTTTCTTTCTTTTCCATTTTCTTTCTTTTTCTCATTTCTTCCTTTCTTTTCTTCTGTCTTTCTTTACCCCTTCTCTTTTTTCTCTCAGCTTTTTTTCTCCTTACCTTTTCTCTCTTCCTCTTCTCCCTTCTCTCCCCTTCTCCCTCTTCCTCTCCTCTCTTCCTATCTCCTTTCATTCCTCATTTTCCTTCCTCCTCCTCTTGTTGCTTTTGCTCTCTCTCTCTCTCTCTCTCTCTCTCTCTCTCTCTCTCTCTCTCTCTCTCATGGCTTTTCTTCTTCCCTTTTCTCCTTCTCCTTCTCTCTTCCTTCCCTTCTTTAATACCTTCCCTTCCTACTCTTCCCTTTCTCTCTTGCCTCTTTCTCCCTCCCTTTCTCTTTTCCTCTCTTTCTTCCTTCCTTCCTTTCTTTTTTTTTTACTCCTTTCCCACTTTTCCTTCGCTACCTTCCCTTCCTACTTTTTCGATTCTCCCTTCTCTCTCTCTCTCTCTCTCTCTCTCTCTCTCTCTCTCTCTCTCTCGTCCGCGTGTTGTTTTGTTTACCTCTCCTGGCTGTCACGTGGCGGTGTTGACAAGGTATAGATGACCCGCAAGTGGCGAACAGAAATAGGCGACTAAGAATAAGAACTAAGGCGCAGAAACAAGGTCGTGAGGGTAGGACAAGGAGGAGGAGGAGGTGGAGGTGGAGGAGGTGGTGGAGGAGGAGGAGGAGGTGGAGGAGGGTTAGTTTATTATCTATCCAAAGACGTAGTTTGAATGAAGTCGTAAGAGAGAGAGAGAGAGAGAGAGAGAAGAAAGGAGAGGGAAAAGAGGGAACAGAGGAAAGAGCAATAATTTGAGAGAGAGAGAGAGAGAGAGAGAGAGAGAGAGAGAGAGAGAGAGAGAGAGAGAGAGAGAGAGAGAGAGAGAGAAATGGGACAAGGATATTAAGAAGACAAGCAAGCGAAATTTACAGTAATAATAAATAAAATAGACGAAAGCAAACAGGAAGAAAAATCGAAAACAGTAAAATATGAAAACACGAATAAAGAAAAAGAAAAAAAAAGGAGACATTGAATTAAACAAAAAAATACGAAAAAATATAAATAAATAAATAAATAAACAAACGAAAATATGAACAAATAAATACAACGAAAGAGAGAAATGAAATGAAAAAAAAGAAAATGAAAAAATGAATGTCTAGGAAAAAGGAAAAAAATAATCCTTGCTTTTCCAACTTCAAGGAAAAAAAAGGAAGCAAAGGAAGGAAATTAGGAGGAGGAGGAGGAGGAGGAGGAGGAGGAGGAGGAGAAACATAGAAACAAAGAAAGGCAGACAACAGGAAGCATATTTTCTCATAACGAGTTTTTTTTTGTTTTGTTTATTTTGTTTACAGTGAAGGAAGCAGCTCAAGGGCAAGGCAGCATTGGTTGTGGCAGTATTGATCGGAGAGAGAGAGAGAGAGAGAGAGAGAGAGAGAGAGACTGTCCTAACGATATACCCTCAGGCTCAAATTTCAAATCTCTCTCTCTCTCTCTCTCTCTCTCTCTCTCTCTCTCTCTCTCATGTTTTCTCTTCTTTCGCGTACTCCCATTATCCTCCCTTCTTCTTCCCCTCTTCCCTTTCTTTTCCCTTCCCCTTTCCTTCCTTCCCCTCCCTCTCCCTCTCCCCCTGGTGATATAGGAGGCAATTTCACAGGTCCAACACACAGTGGCTTTATAATCGCCCGAACCAAACTCTTCAACCTTCTACACTCCACAAAGGTTAGGTTTTCGACGCAAAAAGAATAATGAAAAAATTGAATGTCTAGGAAAAAGGAAAAAAAATAATCCTTGCTTTCCCAACTTCAAGGAAAAACAAGGAAGCAAAGGAGGGAAAATAGGAGGAGGAGGAGGAGGAGGAGGAGAAACATAGCAACAAAGAAAGGCAGACAACAGGAAGGAAAAGAATACTGAAAAAAATGAATGTTTACGTAAAAGGAAAAAAATAATCCTTGCTTTCCCAACTTCAAGGAAAAACAAGGAAGCAAAGGAGGGAAAATAGGAGAAGGAGGAGGAGGAGAAACATAGCAACAAAGAAAGGCAGGCAACAGGAAGGATATTGGCTCATGACT
>NC_066527.1:6771430-6778930 GCF_024679095.1 Eriocheir sinensis
TAACGACCATTCCAGAGAGGGTTCAGGTATATGAAGGCGGGGAAGGCGACAAGGGAGGGATTTTGGGATCTTAGCAAGCTCTGATCTCCGTCCAAGGGCACAATGCATTCAGGCTGAGAATCGTGCAGACAGGACACGCACTGGGTTTCCACTTCACGGAGCGTAAGCAACAGAGACGCTGAAGTCATCCTCAAGTTGTATTTAGCATTAGTTAGACCTCATCTTGATTATGTGGGACAGTTCTGGTCACCCTACTATAGAATGGATATCAAAACTGCTAGAATCGGTGCAGAGGAGGATGACAAAAATGATTTACGAATTGAGAAACTTGCCATATGAGGACAGACTTAAACACTTAGCATTCTTTAGATAGGCGAAGGGTGCGAGGAGACTTGATCGAAGTTTATAAATGGATGAAGGGCTTTAATAAGGGTGATGTTGATAAGGTTTTGGTGCTATGAGAGCCGGGTTGGACACGTAGCAATGGGTTTAAGTTGGATAAATTCAGATTCAACAAAGAGATAGACAAGAATTGGTTTACCAGTAGAGTGATGGACTGATGGTTGAGTGGAACAGGCCAGGCAGTCATATGGTGAGTGCCAATACGCGTCCTAACAGAATGGTGGATGAGTGGAACAAGCCAAGCAGTCATGCGATGAGTGCCAAAATTAACAAGGTGGTGGATGAGTGGAACAGGCCTGGCAGTCATGTGGTGAGTGCCAATACTAACAGGGTGGTGGATGAGTGGAACAGGCCAAGCAGTCATGCGATGAGTGCCAAAATTAACAAGGTGGTGGATGAGTGGAACAGGCCTGGCAGTCATGTGGTGAGTGCCAATACTAACAGAGTGGTGGATGAGTGGAACAGGCCTGACAGTCATGTGGTGAGTGCCAATACTAACAGAGTGGTGGATGAGTGGAACAGGCCTGGCAGTCATGTGGTGAGTGCCAATACTAACAGAGTGGTGGATGAGTGGAACAGGCCTGGCAGTCATGTGGTGAGTGCCAATACTAACAGGGTGGTGGATGAGTGGAACAGGCCTGGCAGTCATGTGGTGAGTGCCAAATGGATAGACACCTTCAGGAAAAGCTTAGAGAGGTTAATGGATGGTGAGGTTAGGCGGGGTTAGGTTCACAGGAGCTGCCTTGTATAGACCTACCGGCCTCTTGCAGACTCCTGTTCTTGTGTTCTCCTCTGGTGTCTCCGTTCTGCAGCCAACGCACGTCTTTCACATTGACATTCCTCCTCCTCCTCCTCTTTCTCTCCTTATTCATCTTACTCCTCACATCACTGCCGCTCTCTCTCTCTCTCTCTCTCTCTCTCTCTCTCTCTCTCTCTCTCTCTCTCTCTCTCTCTGTTAGGTGTTACATCGTATTACATTAGTACGGATGCTCTCTCTCTCTCTCTCTCTCTCTCTCTCTCTCTCTCTCTCTCTCTCTCTCTCTCTCTCTCTCGGACAGGTTATAAAATTGATGGTTAGACAAGGACACACACACACACACACACACACACACACACACACACACACACACACACACACAAGGTTGCAAGGAGACGACTAGAGGACAGACAGACAGACAGACAGACGGACGGCCTATACACGGCAGCTCCTGAGGGCGGCTTATTCACAAACCTTAATCCCCTTTCATTAATACATCTAACCTCCATATAAGACGTTCAGTGGTGTTTGCCTCAACTAAATAAATAATCATCCACTTTGTTCCACTCCTCCACCAGCCTCCTCGTGAACTAGTTTTTGCCTTTCCTTCCTGAGTCTAAATTTATCCAACGTGTTCCGGCTATTGCGTTTTTTGTCTGTTTTTGTAAGTACTTCGTCTAAATTTCTCTTATTAATCCCTCAAATCAAATAGAGGAAGTTGTTTTTTATAGTTTCCTTCCTGAACTTAAATTTATCCAACGTGTTCCGGCTATTGCGTTTTTGTTTTGTCTGTTTTGTAAGTACTTCGTCTAAATTCCTCTTATTAATCCCTCAAATCATATAGAGGAAGTTATTTTTTATACTTTCCTTCCTGAACTTAAATTTATCCAACGTGTTCCGGCTATTGCGTTTTTTGTCTGTTTTTGTAAGTACTTCGTCTAAATTCCTCTTATTAATCCCTCAAATCAAATAGAGGAAGTTATTTTTTATACTTTCCTTCCTGAACTTAAATTTATCCAACGTGTTCCGGCTATTGCGTTTTTTTTCGTGAGTTTTTGTAAGTACTTCGTCTAAATTTCTCTTATTAATCCCTTATATCAAATTATGGAAGTTTTTTTTTGTTGCCTTTCCTTCCTGAACTTAAATTTATCCAACGTATACCAGCTATTGTTGTTTTTTTTTACCTGTTTTTGAAGTGCTTCGTCTAAAAGTCTTCCTTATTAATCCCTTTATCAAGTTATGGAAGTTACTTTTTCGCCTTTCTTTCCTGAACCTAAATTTAGCCAACGTGTACCGGCTATTGCATTTTTGTTTGTTTGTTTTTGTAAGTACTTCGTCTAAAAGTCTTCCTTATTAATCCCTCAAATCCTTTCCTTCCTGTGTCTAAATTTTTATCCATCGTGTAGCGGCTATTGCGTGTTTTTTCGTGTTTTTGTAAGTACTTCGTCTAAAAGTCTTCCTTATTAATCCCTCAAATCCTTTCCTTCCTGAATCTAAATTTTTATCCATCGTGTAGCGGCTATTGCGTGTTTTTTCGTGTTTTTGTAAGTACTTCGCTTAAATCTCCCTATTAATCCCTCAAATCAAATATTGGAAGTTATTTATATTTTCTTTAGTATTTCTGTTCTTTCATTTGTTCTTTCTGTTATCGTTTGTTCTTTCTCTGTTCTTTCGTCTGTTTTTGTAAGTACTTCGTTTAAATCTACCTTACAATCCCCTTACATCAAATAATGGAAGTTAATTTAATTTTTCTTAAGTGTTTCTTTGTTCTTTCGTGTTCTTTTCGTTTGTTCTTTCTCTGTTCTCTCGTCTGTTGTTGTAAGTACTTCGTTTAAAAATCCCTTATAAATCCCCTCAAATCGAATAAAGGAAGTTAATTTCTTCTTTAGTATTTCTCTGCGATATATTATTAGGCTCAGTTTAATCTTTCTTCTCTGTACTGCTTTGAGGGATAGATTAATAATGTTATCATAATTTATATTCCCTGTAAACTATTCTCTCTCTCCTAATTCCTCCGTGGCGCAGTGACTATCTCCCCTAGTTATATATCCAAGGACAAGGGTTCGAATCACGGCCCGGGCAGTCGGCACGCAACACACCCATATGTTCGTCCTCCCTTCCTGGGCTGGTCGATAAATGGGTACCCGGGGAAACCTGGGGAAGGTAAACTGTGGCGATGGATTCTAAGGGCCAGTCTTATAGTCCAGTACAGCACGTTTGTAAGCTCCCCAACCAAACACAAAACACGATGAAAATTCCTTGTATAGTGTTTTTTTTCACATTTGTTAACTTTTTATGCCCTTGAACTGATTCCACTGCTGTAAAAAAGAAGAAAAAAAAACTATGCAAGGATTTTTCGTCGTGTTTTGTGTTTGGTTGGGGAGCTTACAAACGTGCTGTACTGGACTGTAAGACTGGCCCTAAGGTCGGCCTTCTAAGACGCTTTCATATCTCATTAACTATTTCCAGGATTCTCAGACGCTTCTTCCCCTCACATCACCTATTTCCAAAGGCCAAAAAGGAGGTCAATCGGGTTCTCATGAGTGGAGTTTTGGGGTTCAAGGTGTTATACGTTTCTCCACTAAGTATTACCCCCCTACGCCTCTGATTTCACTTCAACCCTAAGTGCTCGTGGGATACATTAATTAGATGACCTATGGGAAAATGTCCTTGTCTTTCATCGGGAAATTCCTTTAGGTCATCCTCTACCTCCAATAACTGTACATGATTGGGCAATGGCTAAGAACCTAAAACCACTAGCTACCTCAGACACTGCAATCTCTGTACATTATGAGTGAATGGTGATGCAAGGGAAAATAATCTCAAAAAATAAGTTGACGTGGAGTTAGGCTATAAGTGTAAGGTGAGTAGCGCGAGGGCGACCTACTTTTTATATCAACGCCAAACACTAAACAAGGAATTTTCGTCGTATGTTGTGTTTGGTTGGGGAGCTCACACACTGCTGCATTGGACTGTAAAATTGACCCCTAGAGTCTAAGGGTCGTATTTTATAACATTCCGTCGCCAAAGTTCATCTATTTGACAAGGCTTTCCTATGAGTCTGGGGTATTTCCAGGAGTAGTTTTATGACCCTGGTGGCAGTGTGACCCTTCTTCTGTACCATGAACCTAAAGAAACACTCATTAGAACCCGATTGATCCCCTCTTTGACCCTTAGAAATAGTTGATGTGAGAAGCAAAAGTGTCTTAAAATACCAACCCTAAATGCGCCGTTAGAGGGTTAAATTATTATTACATACATTTAAGCTGAGCGAGGCGTTGGGGGCTGTAGGCTTGGCTTGGTTGGGGCCGCACAGATAATTCCAAGTGATATCTAATACAGAAGAAGGGTCACACTACCACCAGGGCCATGAAACTACCCCTGGAATTACCCACAACGCCTATGAAAGCCTTGTCAAATATGTGAGTGTGCTTGGGCGACGGAATGTTTAACTCTTGCATAAGGGGTTTGGACAGTACAGGGATGCGGTTCAATGGAGTGAGACGCTTACCTTAAGGGCCAGGAAGGGAGGAGAGATGGATGGAGGAGGAAAGAGGAGGTGAGGGAGAGCGTGAAGAAAGGGAGAAGAAAAGGGGAGAGTGGAAGAATAAAGGAAGGAAAGCTGGAGGAGGAAAGAAGAGGGGAAAGAGAGGGAAAGAGAGGGAAAGGAGTAAGAGGAAAAGTCTGAAATGGGAAGAAAGAGGGGAGGAATAAGAGGAAAAAGAGGAATTGTGGATTAGGAAAAAAAAAGCAAAAGGAAGGAAAGGTGGAGGACGAAAGAAGAGAAGAGAAGAAGGGAAAATAGAGGGAAAGGAAAAAGGAAAAAAGTCTGAAATGGGAAGAAAGGGGGAGGAAGAAGAGGAAAAAGAAGAATTGTGGATTAGGAAAAAAAGGGAGATGAAGGAAAGGTGGAGGACGAAAGAGGGAAAAGAACAAGAGTAAGAAGTCTGAAATGGGAAGAAAGGGGGAGGAGGTAGAGGAAGAAGAGGAAAAAGAGGAAAAAGAAGAGTTGTGTATTAGGAAAAGAAAGAGAAAGGAAGGAAAGATAGAGGACGAAAGAGAGGGAAAAGAACAAGAGGAAGAAGTCTGAAATGTGAAGAAAGGAGGGAGGTAGAGGAAGAAGAGGAAAAAGAGGAAGAGGAAAATGAGCACTGAGGCAACGCGCATCTTTAGTGTATGCCCTCAACTTTACTTACTTATATAATGAACAAAAAAAACAAAAATCCTCCTTTTCTCCTTTATCTTGTTTATCGGTTGAGTTTCTTGCTTGTAATGGTGATGGAGAGATGTCATTGTTTTTGTTGTTGTTGTTGGTGGTGGTGGTAGTGGTGACGATGGTAGGCCTATTCTCTTTCCTCCTCCCCCTCTTTATCTTCTTCCCCTCCCTCCTCTACCTCCCTTCCATTTCCCCTTCTTTTCTCCCATTCCAAATCTCTCTCCTTCAATCCCTACCCTCTCTCCTTCACCTCTCCTCCCTTTCCTTCTTTTCTTTCCTCTCTCTCTCTCTCCTTCCCATATTTTTCATTATTTCTTATTTTCCTCCTTTTCTTTTCTTCCACCTTCCTTTCCCTATATGTCCTCTTCCACTTTTTTTTTGCTTTTTTCTTCTCTTTCCTTCCTTTGTTATCTCCTCTTCCTTTCCTCTCATTCTTCTCTTTTTTTTCATTCCTCTTTTCCTTCCCTTCCTTTCACTTTCTCTCCATTTATCCATCTTTCCTCCTCTTCATTCCTACTTTCTTCCCCTCCTTTTCCCTTCCCTTCCTTCTCACTCATCCTTCTATCCTCTCCTTCGTTCCTACTTTCTTCCCCTCCCTCCCTCTCGCATCTTCATTTTCTCTCCCTTTTCTCTCTCCCTTCCTTTTGCTTCCTTTCTCCCCTCCCTCCCTACTATAGAATGGATATAAAGATGTTAGAATCTGTACAGAGGAGGATGACAAAGATGATTCAGAGGGAGAGAAACTTGCCCTATGAAGACAGGCTGAAGCATTTAAATCTCTCTAGAAAGGCGAAGGTTGCGAGGAGACTTGATCGAGGTCTATAAATGGATGAAGGGCTTTAATAAAGGGGATGTCACTAAGATTTTGATAGTTAAAGAACCAGGTAGGACGCGTGACAATGGTTTTAAGTTAGACAAATTCAGATTCAACAAAGACAAAGGCAAGAATTGGTTCACCAATAGAGTGGTGGACGAATGGAACAGGCTTGTGAGCCATGTTGTGGGTGCCAATACCATAGCTACATTCAAGAAGAGGTTAGATAAAGCCATGGATGGTGAGGTAAGGTGGGGTTGAGTGTACAGGAGCTGCCTTGTATAGGCCAACCGGCCTCTTGCAGACTCCTTACGTTCTTATGTTCATCTTTTTATCTCCCTTTTCTCTCTCTCCCTATTGCTTCCTTTCTCCCCTCCCTCCCTCCCTCTCGCATCTTCTTTTTCTCCCCCTTTTCTCTCTCTCTCTCTCTCTCTCTCTCTCTCTCTCTCTCTCTCTCTCTCTCTCTCTCTCTCTCTCTCTCTCCCATTCTCTCCTCTCCCCCCTCCTCTTCCTCCCCTTCACTTCCAAAATAAACATCAGAAAAAAAATGAAAAAGGTGAAGAAAGAAAAGAAAAAAATAGAGAAAAAAGAAGAAAAAATAACATGGAAATCCACAAAAAGGAAAAGAAAACAAGAAAACAAAAGACGAGAAGTGGAGAAAATAACAACAAAAAAACAAAAACAAAAAACGAAACAAAACAAAAATACAAATGAAGAATAAAATCGAAAGAATAAACAGGAAAAAAAGGAAAGGTTGAAAATGAAGAGAAAACAAAGAAAGAAAAAACAGGAAAACAAGAAAGTCGCTAAAAGAAACACGAAGATAAATAAGAAAAAATAAAAAAAAAATCAACAGGTGTGCGCTCTCTCGCTCTCTCTCTCTTTCTCTCTCTTCCCTTGTTTGCAGGCAGGTGTGTCCAGGTGTTCTCTCTCTCTCTCTCTCTCTCTCTCTCTCACTCTCTCTCTCTCTCTCTCTCTCTCCTTTCTCCTCTTATACTTTTTTTTTTCCTCTTCCTTCGTCGTTGGTGGTGTCAGTAACTGGTAATAACTGGTATATTAAGAGAGAGAGAGAGAGAGAGAGAGAGAGAGAGAGAGAGAGTGAGAGAGAGTGGTAATTCAGACACTAAATATAAAGTGAAAAAAAAGACTGCCACCTCTCTCTCTCTCTCTCTCTCTCTCTCTCTCTCTCTCTCTCTCCAGCGGTATCGTGTGATCTAAGAATACTTCGCTTTATCTTTGTTATCTCACAGTCTGACTTTGTGTGGGTCTGTCTGTGTGTGTGTGTGTGTGTGTGTGTGTGTGTGTGTGTGT
>NC_066527.1:6791430-6838930 GCF_024679095.1 Eriocheir sinensis
CAAGTGCCTTCATCAGCTTGAGTCGCGTGTGTCCAGAAACTGCGGCAGAAACAGACTTGCGGTAATATAGTTTGGTTTGTTAGGGATTTATATAACACAGCCCACAGGAGGAGAGAGAGAGAGAGAGAGAGAGAGAGAGAGAGAGAGAGAGAGAGAGAGAGAGAGAGAGAGAGAGAGAGCGTAATTAAAACTTCTCGAATTATTGCCGCGATAGACTAACTTATCAAAGGTTTGCAAATGCGTGTTTAAGCGGAGGCGGGGTGCGAAGTGGCTTACATCGCCCCTGAGACCTGATTTAACTCACATTCTAGCTCTTATCTCTCTCGCACTAATCCCCCCCCCCGGGCCACTCGTTCAGCGACACGGAGCCCGGGGTCGGGATTCCCAAGACGCTTCCACCCCTCACATCAACTATTTACACGGCCCAAAAAGGAGATCAATCGGGTTCTCACGAGTGTTTTTTTCAACTTCATGGTACAGAGGAAGGGTCAAACTACAACCAGGGTCGTTAAACTACCCCTGGAAATGCCCAAAACTCCTATTAAAACCGTGTCAAATATGTGTCCTTGGGCCCCGGGCGTGTTGGGCTCACCGGAAGCACATCACTCTCTCCAACATGTCCATCTAAGGCTATCATATGCTCGTCGCGAGTAATCAAAATGGCGGAGAATCCTCCCTTTTGCCCCGGGAGAGCATCCGATGACGTCACGCCGCGCCTCGGGCTGCCCCGCCGGCGAGGGCTGCTGTCAGGTGTCTCAGGGGTTGGGGCCCGCCGGGGACGCACCCTACACAGAACACACGGCCGAGGCAGCAGTCCTCCACCTCCACCTCCACCACATGGGGTCGTACATTTGACAAGGCTTTCGTAGGAGTCGTGGGCATTATCATGGGTAGTTATATGACCCTGGAGGTGAGACGCTTCCACCCCTCCCATCACCTATTTCCAAAGGTCGAAAAGGAGATCAATCGGATTCTAATGAGCGTTTTTTTAGGTTCATGGTACAGAAGAAGGGTCAAACTACCGCCAGGGTCATAAAACTACTCTAGTAAATTACCCAAACTCTTATAAAAGCCTTGTTAGATATGTGAGCTTGAGCGCCGAAATGTTTAAAAATATGATCCTTTGACCCTTCTTCCGTACCATGATCGTCAAAAAACACTTATGAGAACGCGAATACGCTCCTTCTCGGCCCTTGGAAATAGTTGATGCGAGGCGGAAGGGTCTGAGAATATCGGCCATGAGCTCTTGCCGTGAACAAAGAAATACCGAAGCAGGACTAACCAAACGATATCCTTGAACGGAGGAATTTTCTTAATGGTTAACTAAATGCCATGAACAGAGGCGTAGTGGACGAAGAATTGATGCAGAACTAAACACACGATATCCTTGAACGGAGGAATTTTCTTAATGGTTAACTAAATGCCTGAACAGAGGCGTAGTGGGCAAGGACACTGATGCAGAACTAACCGAACGATGCCCTTGAACGGAGGAATTTTCTTAATGGTTTACAAAGTGCCATGAACAGAGGCGTAGTGGACGAAGAATTGATGAACTAACCGAACGATATCCTTGAACGGAGGAATTTTCTTAATGGTTTACAAAGTGCCATGAACAGAGGCGTAGTGGACGAAGAATTGATGAACTAACCAAACGATATCCTTGAACGGAGGAATGTTCTTAATGGTTAACTAAATGCCATGAACAGAGGCGTAGTGGGCAAGGACACTGATGCAGAACTAACCAAACGATGCCCTTGAACGGAGGAATTTTCTTTATGGTTTACAAAGTGCCATGAACAGAGGCGTAGTGGGCGAAGAATTGATGCAGAACTAAACACACGATATCCTTGAACGGAGGAATTCTCTTAATGGTTAACTAAATACCATGAACAGAGGCGTAGTGGGCAAGGACACTGATGCAGAACTAACCGAACGATGCCCTTGAACGGAGGAATTTTCTTTATGGTTTACTAAGTGCCGTGAACAGAGGCGTAGTGGGCGAAGAATTGATGAACTAACCAAACGAAACTCTTGAACGGAGAAGGAATTTTGTTTATGACTCGAGTCGGCATCATAAGACACTCGCTTCTCACATCAGCCATTTCTAAAGGTCAAAGAGGGGGTCAGTCGGGTTCTAATGACTGTTTCTTCTGGTTTATTGTACAGAAGAAGGGTCAAACTACCACCAGGGTCACAAAACTACTCCTGGAAATGCCCACAACTCCTACGAAAGCCTTGTCAAATTTGTGTTCTTGGGCGATGAAATGTTTTAGAATAGTACCCAAAATAGATCGGCATTATAAGACACCTTCGCTCCTCACATCAACTATTTCTAAAGGTCAAAGAGAGGACCAATCGGGTTCTAATGAGTGTTTCTTTAGGTTCACCGTACAAAGGAAGGGTCACACTACCACCAGGGTCATAAAACTACTCCTGGAAATGCCCACAACTCCTACGAAAGCCTTGTCAAATACGTGAACATGGGCAACGAAATGTCTAGTATTACGGCCCACATTTTCTAAGAGCAAGACGCCCCACGAAAATAAACAAGGCGACTTTCTGATGCCTCGCCGCTGCACACAATCAACACGGATCGAAGCAAGGATCATCAAAGTCAGTTTACGCATTGACAACCCTAGATTTTTTAAGACGTCTAGTATTATTGCCATTATATATTACTTTTAACATATATTTACATCATTGGAAGCCACAAAATAGCATAACAAACAAAAACAAAAGCCCGCTAGAAACACATAGGCCTAAGCAACGAATACAATTTTTACTATTTTTACTGTACTATTACTACTACTGCTTCTATTACTACTACCACTTATATTACTATTACTACTACTACTACTGAAGCCGTACAGCCATATTCTTAAACATTCAGCGCTCAAGCACACACATTTGGCAAGGCTTTCGTAGGTAACTTTATGACCAGTGGTAGTTTGGGTTTTCTTCTGTACTGTGAACCTAAGAAACACTTATTAGAAACCGACTGATCTTTCCGGCCTTTGGAGATGGTTGCTGTGATAGCCGGCAGCGTCTAAGAGCATCGACCTCAGCCTTATGATAATTGCCGTCCTTGTCACCGCGTCTCATGGCTTCCTCTTCCTTTAGAAGTTTAGACAGTCTTGATTTCCGTGTAAGTAAAACCCTGGACATATTTTAAGTGTATATTTTAATTTCTGAGCCAATCTATTTTAACTTCTGGACCTATCTTGTGTTTATATTTTAAGTGTATATTTTAATTTCTGAGCCAATCTATTTTAACTTCTGGACCTATCTTGTGTTTATATTTTGATTTCTGTGTAAGTAAAATCCTGGACGTATTTTGAGTGTATATTTTAATTTCTGAGCCAATCTATTTTAACTTCTGGACCTATCTTGTGTTTATATTTTGATTTCTGTGTAAGTAAAATCCTGGACCTATTTTGAGTGTATATTTTACCTTCTGAACCTATCTACTTAGCTTCTGGACCTATCTTGTGTGTATAATTCAATTTCTGGAACTATCTTGTGTTTATATTTAGATTTCTGTGTAAGTAAAACCCTGGACCTATTTTGAGTGTATATCTTAAATTCTGAACTTATCTATTTTAACTTCTAAACCTATTTATTTTAACTTCTAAACCTATTTATTTTAACTTCTGGACCTATCTTGTGTGTATGATTCAATTTCTGGACTTTTCTTGTGTTTATATTTTGATTTCTGTGTAAGTAAAACCCTGGACCTATTTTGAGTGCATGAACCTCTCTATTTTTAACTTCTGGACCCATCTGGTGTGTATAATTCAATTTCTGGAACTATCTTGTGTGTATAATTCAATTTCTGGAACTATCTTGTGTATATATTTTGATTTCTGTGTAAGTATAACCCTGGACTAACGCGGCCACCGACGAGGCTAGGGTGGCGAGGTGCAGTGGGTTCAGTAACAATGCCTCTAAAAATAGACAACACAACAATGGGAAAGGTAGAGGAGAGCAGCAGGACCGTGTTACCTCCGCGCCTTTAGTTCTTTTTATTCCCTCATTATTTTCATTTTTTTTTAATCATATGTTTCCTTCAGTTCTTTTTTAATTCAGTTATTTGTTTATCATTGACCACAATTTATCCTCCTTTATTTATATATTTACTCTGACCTATCTTATTCTAACTTTCTATCTTATCTTACTTTTTATTTAACAACCTACGAGCTATGGGCCACGGGTTGCTAGGGGCGTGGGGTTCGTACCCTTGGCAAGTTGTGAGCGGTGCGTGAGACCTTTATCGGCGAGGAAGTAAACTGTTATCGAAAAAAGATATATTGCCGTTACTGGTACTACAGCGTCCAGTATTATTGCCATTATATATTACTTTTAACATATTTTTACATCATTGGAAACCGCAAAAAAGAATAACAAACAAAAACAAAAGCCCGCTACAAACACATATGCCATAATACAACGAATACAATTTTTATTATTATTTTACGACACTATTACTACTACCACTTATTACTACTACTACTACTACTACTACTACTACCACTACTACTACCATTGGATACAGTCTGGAGGTCAAACGAAAATAATGTGAAATGTCGAAATACCGTAGATAAGAGAGAGAGAGAGAGAGAGAGAGAGAGAGAGAGAGAGAGAGAGAGAGAGAGAGAGAGAGAGAGAGAGAGAGAGAGAGAGAGAGAGAGAGAGAATATGACATTTTAGCTTATGCCCAAATAAGGAGCGAATATAGGTGGACTTGAAGTTATCTATCAAGTGAAGCGTGAACAGGGCAGCTGTGTGTGTGTGTGTGTGTGTGTGTGTGTGTGTGTGTGTGTGTGTGTGTGTGTGTTCCGCGGTAGAATATAGATAAGGAAATTGCTACTACTATATATGAAAACCACAAACACAAACATAAAAAGGTCAACCCAAAAGAGAATGATCAAGTTAAACTATATAAAAAAAATGTGTGTGTGTGTGTGTGTAAAAAGGAGGAGGAAAATGGAGTAGAGAAGCAAAAATATATATATGAAATGAATGAATAATTTGATTCAGATATGCACACTGATGATGATGATGATAACGAGAAAAAAAGAAGAGATATAAGAGGAAGAAGGAGAAGAAAAAGGAAAAGTGGAAAGAGGAGAAGAAGGAGAAAAGAAGAAGAGTTGCTAAAATGATAGAGAATGAGAGCAGAAGGAAAAGGAGGAGAAAGAGGAAGGGAAGGGAGAGATATAGAGGGGACGAGAAGGGTGGGAGAGGAGGAAGAGGGGAAGGAAGAAGGAAGCAAAATAAGCATGGAAAGGGAGGTGAGGGTGAGACGAGGGGTGTGTGTGTGGGGGTGAATGTCTCAATAAGGGGGTCTGGGGTGAGGGTGGGGTGAGGGAGGAAAGGGGGGAGGGGGAAGGGGGTTAATGGTATTCGTGAAGGGGAGAGAGAAAAGAGGACGAAGAGGGGTGGGGAGGAAAGGGGGCATGGGGAGACAGGTGTGTGTGTGTGTGTGTGTGTGTGTGTGTGTGTGTGTGTGTGTTAAAACTCCACTTTCTTCTGCTTAAATATGTATAAATAATTCAACTCCTAACCTACTACTACTATTACTACCACCACCACTATTACTACTACTACTACTATTACTACTACTACTACTACTATTACTACTACTACTACTACTACTACTACTACTACTACTACTACTACTACTACTACTACTTTCACACACACACACACACACACACACACACACACACACACACCTGCCTTCACTTGCATATTTGTTTACCTATGTTGAGAGAGAGAGAGAGAGAGAGAGAGAGAGAGAGAGAGAGAGAGAGAGAGAGAGAGAGAGAGAGAGAGAGAAAGTGTAGGTAGAAAGGAGGAGATGGAAGCGGAAGTAGAGGGGGAGGTAGAAAGAGGTTGACAGGAGGAGGAGGAGGAGGAGGAGGAGGTGGAGGAGGAGGAAGGGGAGGAGGAGGGGGTGGAGGAGGAGGAGGGGGAGGGGGAGGAGGAGGAGGCGTGTTAGCGGTAATAAAGTGTAATGACTATGAGAGAGAGAGAGAGAGATTGCCATTTAATAGGCCTCTTGGCGAAGGTATTTAAATTCTCAAGAGGCAGAAGATGGAACTCTCTCTCTCTCTCTCTCTCTCTCTCTCTCTCTCTCTACTTTCGGTGAGTCTGTTTGTCTTTGTTTCTTTGTTTTGTTCTCTATCTCTTACACACACACACACACACACACATCAATTATTGTTCTCATCGTTATAAAAGGTCCCAGCATTGTGTGTGTGTGTGTGTGTGTGTGTGTGTGTGTGTGTGTGTGTGTGTGTGTGTGTTTCCGGGTCGGTGTGCATGAAAGGGTGAAGGGAAAGGAGGAGAAGGAGGAGGAGGAGGAGGAAGCAGAAGAGAAGAAACAAGATAAACAAGAAAGAGAAAATGGAATGCCAGAAATATGCATAGAAAGAAGAAGAAAGAGGAGGAGGAGGAAGAGGAGGTGGTGGAGGAGGAGAAATGGGAACGATGGAATGGGCGTGGAGGGGAGGAGGAAGAGAAGGGAAGGGAAGGGGAAGGCTTAGTGGAGGGGGGGAGAGGGAGGGAACGTGAGAGAAAGAGAGAGCGTGAAAAGGGAGGAGAAAGGGAGAGACGGAAAGGGAAGAATGAAGAACTAGAGGGAAGGGGTTGGAGAAGAAGAGGAAGAAAAGGAGGGAAAAAAGTAAAAGAAAAAAGGAAAAGGTTGAAAGAAATGGAAGAAGGAAAGAAGATAAGATAGAAATGGGGACGGATGAGGGAAGAGGAAGGGGAGGAGGGAAATGTAGAAGGTAGAAATGGATAAAAAAAAAGTTGATGAAAGAGGAGAGGGGAGGGAAAAGAGGGCGAAAAGGTGGGAAGGAAGGAAGGGAAAGGGAAGAGAAGGGAATGGTGAAGGAGGAATAGAGAAATGGGAAGAGAAGGGGAGTGTGAGAACATGGAAGGGAGGTGAAAGGAGGAGGAGGAGGAGGAGGAGGAGGGAGGCGAGTGAACTTTGCCGAGAAAAAAAAATAAGAGTAAAAATGTCACACGTGTTTGAGAGAGAGAGAGAGAGAGAGAGAGAGAGAGAGAGAGAGAGAGAGAGAGAGAGAGAGAGAGAGAGAGAGAGAGAGAGAGAGAGAATACTAGAAAACCTAAAATACAAATAAAACAAGAACTACCACTACTACAATAATAATAATAATAATAATAATAATAATAATAAATAAAATAGGATGAGACTGTCAACCCCTCAGGAGAGTTCAAAGGCCTATATAGAAACACGAAAACGAACAATAAAATAATTCCAGTAAAGAGAAATAAAATAAAATAAAATAAACTCTCAGGCTGTACTCTTCAACGTCAGGTTCTTTTGGCATTTGTACCATCATAAAAAAAGGGTTCACAATTTAGTTACATAAGCAAAAAAAAGACCTCGGGAATTAGAGAACTGTTTGACTCTGATAATAGAAGTAATAGTAGTAGTAGTAGTAGTAGTTAGTAGTAGCGGTGGTGGTGGTGGTGGTGGTAGTAGTAGTAGTAGTAGTAGTAGTAGTAGTAGTAGTAGTAGTAGTAGTAGTAGTAGAGCTGTTGAGTGGAAAAGAAGGAATAGGAAGAGAACAGAGATAAACGAAGAAAACATAACACAATAAAACAAAACAGAATAAGAAAAATAAAACGAAGGGAAAGCAGGAAATGAAGGCGGAAATAAAAAGGTGGTGATGCGGAAGGGGGAGAGAGAAAATTGGATAAACGAAAATAAATGAAAGGGGAGGAAAGGAGAAAGGTACAATAGGCTACAGAAATAAAATGATAAAACGGAGGAAAAAAGAAAAACTACAAGAAAACGAAAAAACAAAAACAACGAAAAGACTAAAGAAAAGGTGTTAGAAAATGAGATGCTGTGAAGTGGAAAGGAAATAAGAGAAAGAAAATAAGAAAGAATAGCAAAAAAAAATACTAAGGAAGAAAGGGAGGGAGACAACAGAAAGGAAAAATACGAAATAAATAAAGAAAAAAAGAAAGAAGTGTATGAAGGAAAGGAGGAAAAGTGGCGATGTAAAAATGGAATGAAAGAGAATACAGAAAAAAAACATTGAAAGAAGTGTAGAAAGAAAGAGTAGAAAAGATGATTCTGTGAAGAGGGGACGGAAAAAAAAGAACGAAAATAGGAAGAAAAACGAAAGAAAAAGGAAAGGAATAAAGAAACGAGGTGGATGGAAAACTTGATGTATAAAAGGAATAAGAGAAAGCGGATAAAGGAGAAATAAACGAACAGAAAATAATAGAATAAAATATATATAATAAAAAAGAAAGTTATGATAAAGAAAGAAAAACGTTAAAAGAAAGATAGAAAAATTAATAACATAGAACGGGAATGAGAGAGAATAAAAAAGAAAACGAGAAAGACAGAAAAAAAATAGATGATGTACAACGGGAATCAAAAAGAGAATAGAGAAAGAAAAACGAGGAAAGAAAAACAGAAAAATTAAATGATGTAGAATGTGAATGAGAGAATTAAAGAAAGACAAACGAACAGAAAAAAATGAAAAGACAAAATAAATTAATGCAGGAATGGGGATGAAAAAGAATGTGGAAAGGGAAAAGGAGGGAGAAAGAGGAAGAATAAACTAAGAAAACATGAAAAAATAACAAAAAGGAAAGGAGGATAAGAATACAGAAAAAGACGAAAGAAAAAAAAGAAAAGTACAAGAACGAGGAAGAAAAAGCGATGTGAAAAGGGAAGGGAATAAGAGAAAGATAAGAAATACGAAAAACAAACAAGAAAAACAATAAAATGAAAGAAAAAAAACAGGAAGGGGACGAAAATGGTGATATGGAAAGAGGAAGGAAGGGAGAGAGAGAGGAAGAATCAAGAAAAAACGAAAAAAAAAAAATATAAAAAGAAAAGGAAAAAAATACAGAATAGATGAAAGAAGGAAAAATGAAAGGCCTACAGGAAAGAGATGGAAAAAGTGATGAAGAGGGAAGGGAATAAGAGAAAGAGAATAAAGAAAAAGAAATAATGAAAAAAGCGATAAAACGAAAGAAAAAAAAGGAAGGGAGCACAATTTGGATGAAAAAGACGGTGCTGTGGAAAAAAAATAATAAAAAAAAATAAAAAAAACAGGCCGAAAGAAACTGTAGAAAAAATTGGAAAAAAAAAAATCGGATGGGGAGGCAATATAGAAAGACAACAAAACTTAAATAACGAAACAAAAACTATAGGAGAGGAGGGAAGGGGAAGAAGAGGAAAAGAGGGAAGGAGAATAAGGGAGGGAGAGAACCAACCCAGAAGACGCGATACTCAAGTCCATGTAAGGACGTCAAGACTGGACCTGATTATAATGCCCGGTCCAGGAGAGAGAGAGAGAGAGAGAGAGAGAGAGAGAGAGAGAGAGAGAGAGAGAGAGAGAGAGAGAGAGAGAGAGAGAGAGAGAGAATAAACAAAAAAGGAATATAATGCGATACTATTTTCATTAGGGGTCTTATTTTTACACCAAGAAGAGGTCAATTATTTATCTATAGTAATGATATGGGCACCAGAAGCTAATGATGATGATGATGATAATAATAATAACAATAACAAAAGAGTAACAATGAGTGTGTGTGTGTGTGTGTGTGTGTGTGTGTGTGTGTGAGAGATTCGTATACAGTGACCTTCCCTAAGCACACACACACACTCTCTTCCCTTTAAATAATAGGGCAAGGCTATAAGAGGAGGAGGAGGAGGAGGAGGAGGGAGAGGAAATGGGAGGAGTGTATGGTAGTAATAGTTCTCTCTCTCTCTCTGTCCTTCAGTTCCGGTTTTCCTCTATTTTTTTCTCCTCCCCCCCTTCATTTTTTTCTATTTTCCCTCCACATTTTATTCTCTCCCTCTTCACCATTTTCTTCTTCCTTCCCTATTTTTTACAACCTTTTAACCGTTCCTCTATGTTGTAATTTTTCGTTTATTATTTTATCTCCCTTTTCTCTCCTTTTTTTCCTTCCTTCCTACTCCTCTTCTCTTCTTCCACCGTCTCTCCATTTTCTTTTCTCCTATTCCTCTTCTTCGTGTGTCCTCTCTCCTCCTTTTATATTCCTTCTCCCTCTTTCGTCATCTCCACCTTCTTCCTCTTTCTTTAACTCTCTTCTTTCTCTCTCTACTCTCCTCTCTTTCATAATATACCATTGATGTTCTTTTGTCTAATGTATTCTTTCTCCCTTCCATATTCTTTTTTTCCTACCCCATTACTTTACCTATTTCCTCTCCATTTCCTTACATTCATCTTCATCTTTCTCCTTTCCCTCTTCCTCCAGTTTCACGTCTTCATTCGTTCTTCTTTCATCTCCTTCCAATTTCTCTTCATTATCTCTCTTCCTCCTTTCCTTTATTATTATTATTAGTATCCTCTTCCTTCTCCACCTCCATTTAATATTCCTCTTTCCTATTCTCTTATTTCTTCCTGATGCATTGTTCCTCTAAGCCTCCCAAGGACACACACACACACACACACACACACACCTATTTTGTCTTTTTTTTTTCATACATAACATACAGATATGCATATACGTACACACACAAACATACATACACGTCGATAATAAAACACACACACACACAAACTTAATAAAACCATGTAGTAAATCTGACAATGAGAGAGAGAGAGAGAGAGAGAGAGAGAGAGAGAGAGAGAGAGAGAGACACACACACACACACACACACACACACACACACACACACACACACACACACCTTTAGAGACATAACTGAATGACTTATCCATTGTGTGTGTGTGTGTGTGTTCTCTCTCAATCTCTCTCTCTCTTGTGAAATAGAATAACAAAAAGTGAAGCAATGGGGCAAAGGAGAGAGAGAGAGAGAGAGAGAGAGAGAGAGAGAGAGAGAGAGAGAGAGAGAGAGAGAGAGAGAGAGAGAGAGAGAGAGAGAGAGAGAAGAGATAAAAGGGAGGGAGGGAGGGAAATATTTCGTAAGACTAGTACAACGTAATGGAAAAGGAGGAGGAGGAGGAGGAGGAGGAGGAGGAGGAGAGGAAGAAGAGGAGGAGGAAACGAAGAGAGATGAGGACGAGAGTGAAGCCTAGTAAAGAAGGGGAAGAGGAGGGACAGGAAGCAGGAGGAGGAGGAGGAGGAGGAGGAAGAAGACGCAGAAGAGGAAGGGAATGAAACAAAGGAAGAGAAGGACGAGGACGAATGAAGCGACGAACTAGAAGAGGAAGAAGGAGGAGGAGGAGGAGAGGCAAAGGATGTGGTTTAGAGGGAAATGGAGGAGGCAGAGGAGGAGGAGGAGGAGGAGGTAGAAGACGAAGTGCTGTAGATAGAGGAGAGGGGTTGCGGCTTAGGGAGAAGAAGGAGGAGGAGGAGGAGAGTAACACGGAAGGAGAGAGAGAGAGAGAGAGAGAGAGAGAGAGAGAGAGAGAGAGAGAGAGAGAGAGAGAGAGAGAGAGAGAGAGAGAGAGAGAGAGAGAGAGAGAGAGAGAGAGAGAGAGATGCCAGTAATGCTGTTTGCTGTCACCTTCACATTATAACACACACACAAACACACACACACACACACACACACACACGAAATACAAAGGGGCGTAGGTACTGTTAGATGTAGAAATAGTTGTAGCAGCAGCAGCAGCAATAGTAGTAGTAGTAGTAGTAGTAGTAGTAGTAAAAGTAACAGAAGTAGTAATATTAAAAGAAGTATAGTGGTAGCAATAGTCGTAGTAGTAGAAATATATAATGGAGCAATACTACTACTACTACTACTACTACTATACGACCAACACGAACTTAAGAAAAGGTGGATAAAATGAAAATAAAAAAATCATGAGGAGGAAGAGGAGGCAGAGAAGAAAAATGAGAATAGAAACTAAACAAAGAGGAGGAAGAGGAGTAGAAACGAGAAAATAAAATAAACAGAAAAGGAGGAGGAGGAGGAAGAGGACGAAAGGAGAGAATAACAAAATAAACAAAATGGGAAGACATAATGACATCAGAAAGAGGATGACAAGGAAGAGGAGGAAGAACATGAGGAGGAGGAGGAGGGAGGTGAAACTAAGGGGTGAAGACAAAATGGAGGATGGGGAGGAGGAGGAGGAGGAGGAGGAGGAGGAGCGTTTCACCATCAGGAGGGAACCACAGTGGCCTCATAACAATAGGGAGGAGGAGGAGGAGGAGGAGGAAGGAGGAGGAGGAAGAGAGGGAGGAGATAAGTCTTCGTTGTCTCCTCTCTTCTTTCCTCTCCTACTTCCTTTCTTCCTTTCCTCTTTCCTCCACTCCTTCCTTCCTTCCTTCCTAACCTTCACTTCACCCTCCCTCATATGGCAACTCTCTCTCTCTCTCTCTCTTAGGTACACTCAGATATTATTATTATTATTATTATTGTAGTAGTAGTAGTAGTAGTAGTAGTAGTAGTAGTAGTAGTAATGGTAGTAGGAGCAACACAACCATCATCAAAATAAATAAGTAAATAAATAAATAAATAAATGAACAAGAAAAATAACCTCACGAACAATGACTTAGCACACACACACACTCACGTTTCCGCCTCTGAGTCACGCCACACACACACACACACACCTGTCGCTCCTTTCTATGTCACCTGTCCAGGCCTACATACCTTGCTAGTCTAGTAAACAGGAGTATGGCCATCAGTAGTTCCTCATTTATTCAACCTTTCCTATCTACTCTTCATCTATCATATTTCCTTCGGTTTCCCTCTTTCTCTGTTCCCTTCCTCCATTTTCACTCCCTCTCATTCCTCTCTCCCGTCTCTAGTGTTTCCCTACTTATCATTTCTTCCTCCAGTTTCTCCTTTCTCTCAATTTTCTTTTAACTATCCCTTTTTAGTTTTCATCATCTTAATTTCTCCCCTTTCTCCAGTCTTTTTTCTCTTCTTTCTATTTCTTCTCTCCCTCCTTTGTTCCTTCCTCTCTACTCTCCCTTCGTTTCCTCCTCCGTCCTTCTCTCCATCTAATTTCTCTCCTCCTTTTCCTCCATCTAGTTTCTCTTCTCCTTTTCCTCCATCTACTTTTCCTTTACTTGGTTAACTCTACACTTTCTCTCCCTTCCTTTTCTCCTCGTTTCAGAGAGAGAGAGAGAGAGAGAGAGAGAGAGAGAGAGAGTAATAATGGCAGAGAACAAAAAAATATCGACACCCATCACTTTGGCAACACTGGCTGACTCACGCACTGTTGCCACCTCCGCCTCTTCTTTATTCAAATTCATCCTTTAATTACTTTCCTTTGTTTACCGAAAGCAGGAAACGTGAAAACATGACAAAGAAAAAAATAACAAACGTTTTTAGCGTCTTCTCAGTGATGTTAATTTTGACGAAGACCAAGATATATAAGAAAAAGTACAATTATATTTTTTTCTTCAGTTGAAACGAATATTACAAAGCATATTTCGCCTTCTGTATCATTGATGTTAATTATCTGTCAATTTCATGATGTCTTTGTTAGTCTATAGTTAGTAGGATGATAAATAAAGGGTTAATAATTTTAGCTTAGACTCCCCTTGAATATGCGATGGTTGACGTTTAAGGGGAAACTGCGTAGAATTGAGGATGGAGGGTTGAAAGGAGAAAAATTTGGAGGGAGGAGAGGAAGAGTGAGGAAATATTGAAGGTGGATGGAGGAAAGTAAGAAATGGAGGAGAGATGGCGGAGGAAAGGAGAGGGAATGAAAGGAAAGATGGAAGAGGAAAAGAGGGAATGAAAGGAGAGATGGAGGAGGAAAAGAGGGGATGAAATGAGAGATGGAGGAAAAGAGGGAATGAAAGGAGAGATAGAGGAGGAAAAGAGGGAATGAAAGGAGAAATGGAAGAGGAAAAGAGGGAATGAAAGGAGAGATGGAGGAGGAAAAGAGGAAATGAAGACTGGAGGGAGGAGGAAGAGAATAAATTGAGTATATATAGAATTAGTAAAAGTGGAATAAAGTAGGGAATCATGAATGGAAGAGGAGAGGTGGAGAGACTGGAGGAAGTAAAGGAAAGGTGGAAAGACAGAAGGAGGAAGTAGAGAGATGGAAAAACAGAAGGAAGAAAGATTGGAGGGCGAAGGAAAAGACAAATAAACAGAGAGAAGGGAAAGTTTTGCGGAATATCTGGATGAAATGGAGAAGGGATGGAGATGGAAGAAAGATTATCGAAGAAAAGAAAACAAAGGAATAATCTTCGTGAGAGTATGGAAGAAAAGAAGGAAAGCAAGGATAGACTGACAGATGGAGAAGGGAAAGGAAATGACAAAGAAATGAAGACGAAAGTTAGTGATAAAAATGCAACTGAGGGATAGGAAGGAAGCAGGAATGGAAGAATAGAGGAGGGATAGAGAGGGAAGGATAAATGGGGGGAAAGGAAGGGAAGAGAAAAATGAGAAAAACCATCAAGGTGAAATTGTGAAAGACGGGAAGCAAGGACGGACGGAGAGTTGAAGAAATGAAATGAAATGGGGGAGAGACAAAGAGGTGAAGGAAGAAATGAGGAAATGTAAGGTAAAGTAATGATGATAAAAGTAATAAAAATGCAAGACTTGGGAAAGGGGAAAGAAAGAATGGGTGAAGAAAGAAAGATTGAGGGAAAGGAAGATAGTTAGAAAATGGAATAAAGGAAAGATAGAGGAAAAGATGAATGGAGGATGAAGGAAAGGGGAGGAAAATGGTGAAGGAATATGGAAGAAGTGATAGGTGAGAAGGAGGAGGAGGATTGGGGAGATGAAAGGATGAGAAGAACGAAAGAGAGGATGGGAGAGGAGGAGGATTGAGGAGGCGATGAAATAATGAGGAACGAAAGAGAGGAGGAGGAGGAGGAGGAGGAGGATTGAGGAGATGAAGGGATGAGAGGAACGAAAGAGAGGAGGGGAGAGGAGGAGGAGGATTGGGGAGGAGATGAAAGGAAAGGAACGAAAGAGAGGAGGGGAGAGAAGGAGGAGGATTGGGGAGATGAAAGGATGAGAGGAACGAGAGAGGGGAGAGGAGGACTGTAGAAGAGATGAAAGGAGAGGAACAAAAGAGAGGAGTGTGAGAAGGAGAAATGGAGAGCATAATTATGAAAGGATGAGAGGAACGAAGGAGAGGAGGGGAGAAGAGGAAGAAGAGAAACTGAGAAGAGATGAAGAGGAGGAAGGAAGGAAGGGAGGAGGAAAAGGATGAAAGATTAACAGATGGGAAAAGATGAAGGATGAAGAGGAAGGAAGAAGAGAAGGGGAGAAGAGGAAGAGGAGAAATTGAGAAGAGATGAAAGATGGAGAAGAAGGAAGGAAGGGATGAGAGATGAGTAGACAGGAAAATATGAAGAATGAAGAGAAAGGAATTATGAAATATGGTTAAAGTTGAGAGGAGAAGATGAAAGGAAGGGAAGGAATACATGAAAAATTTGTTTATATTTAACTTTAGCATTTCTCTTCTCATGATAACAAGATCGACTCCTTCTCCTCCTCCTCCTCCTCCAACTTCTACTATTACTAAAGAAAAAAAACATATGTAGGTCAAACCCCTCTGACCTTGTCCCTCCCTAAACAGACAGTGGTGGGTCGTATTGGTCATAGAATTGATAGGCGTCCTTCACTTGTTTTCCTCTCCCCTCTCACTCTGCCCTTTTAGATTTTGGTCACCTTGAGGGAGGGCGAAAATTAGGTCACCTCTCCATCAATGTGTTTTTGTTGTTGTTGATGGTGTGACCTTTTATTATGATTATTACTGTTATTTTATTATTATAGTTCTTTGATGAAATGCACTTGTATGTACTAGCAGATGAAGTTAACTTATTCTTTAATTATCATTGTGACAGACTTTTTATTGTAGTTAAAGATAATTGCCTAATATGATTTTCTCTGAGTTTTTGGATTATGTATCATAGTAATGTTTGTCATACCGTATTATCTAACCATAATTTCACTATTATTATTATCATCAGTTATTATTATTATCAAAGTTAAAAATGTGACAACTAAATAATGTAAGGTCAATTGCAAAAGCAGCAGCAGTAAAAGTAGTAGTTGTTTTAATTAGCAGGTCACAAAATTCATTGGTTTACTTAATGGTATGCAGGTGAAGGTGTGTGTGTGGAGAGAGAGAGAGAGAGAGAGAGAGAGAGAGAGAGAGAGAGAGAGAGAGAGAGAGAGAGAGAGAGAGAGAGAGAGAGAGAGAGAGAGAGAGAGATGACAAGTGTAGAAAAAGGAACAAAATATAAAAGAACAGAATAGTACATGTGTAGGATTGGAAAAGGGAATAAGATAGATCCCATTCCCCCTAAAGGAAAAATGGTAAGGAATAAAATAAAGCAATACCTATATATATTGAGGAAAGAAAAAAACATTGGTAGTATATTTACAGAAAATGAATGAAATAAAATGGCAGTTATCAATGTAAAGGACTAAAGAAATGCCAGATAAAGGATAGTAATATAAAATAGCAGTAAATATAAAACAAAAGGAATGTAAAAAGAGTTCATATAAAAGGGGACAAAAATTAAATAGTACTAAATATAGGTAAAAATAAAATAGCAATAAATATAGAAAGTATATAAAGAATATAATAAAATATAAGAAGTATTGAATAAAATAACAGTACATTTAGAAAAGGAATAAAGGTATATATACCTATATATATACCATATATATATATATATATATATATATATATATATATATATATATATATATATATATATATATATATATATATATATATATATATATATATATATATATATATATATATATATATATATATATATATATATATATATATATATATATATATATATATATATATATATATATATATATATATATATATATATATATATATATATATATATATATATTCAAACTTACCAGTTGATAGACCTAGGAAAACGTGGAGGTGTATACACTATACAGGAAGACTTGGCATTGATGGAATTGGATGAACATCAGGCAGAAGACAGTAGAATGGAGGAGAGCCATAAAGCGTCCAACCACTCAGGAAGAGTGAAAACGGATGTTAAACAAAATATTGTTAACAAATTTTATGGGTTCAGCTTTTTCCAAATTTCTTAGTTACCCATTCCCCCTTGTGTGCTACTTGGTTAAGATTCGTTTTAGGTCTGTGCCAGTATCTCATTACCTACCTTATGAAACATCAGTATCTCTTCATATATCTTTTCTACAAACCTTCAACAGTCATGGAAACACTTTGAAAATCCAATTCAAGAACTTTTTTTTTACTCTTGAAAATATGGGATAATGTTTACGAAAGCGCGTCGCCTCCTCTGCTGGCCGCGGCGACGGTGCAGCCGGTGTTGCGTGAAATATCTCCTCGCTGAAATAAGTCACATATACATGAGGGGGGGGGTCGAGGGGGGCTAGTAGGTCGTAAAGTTCGGTTGGAGTAGTTTAAAAATGCTCCCCGACCCTAAGCCCTCTGCGAGCTATTTTGCGGAATAAAATAAAGCAATACCTATATAGAATGTAAAAAGAGTTCTGTGGCGGCCAGCAGAGGAGGCGACGCGCTTTCGTAAACATTATCCCATATTTTCAAGAGTAAAAAAAAAGTCCTTGAATTGGATTTTCAAAGCATTTCCATGACTGTTGAAGGTTTGTAGAAAAGATATATGAAGAGATAGTGATGTTTCATAAAGTAGATTATGAGATACTGGCACGGACCTAATACGAATCTTTACCTGCTACTTTTATGAATTTGCTTTTAAATGTATATATTTAATTTGTACCGTACATTTTCAGCCCAACGGCTGGCAAAACTAAATAAACCACACTATTAATATTATATACTATTATTATTATCACACACACACACAGACAAAGCATAGGTGATTGTCTTTACTTACCCAGTTTTAGCTTGTGGGGCGCTGTCTTGCTGCCGTGCCCGTCGCCTTCCTGCCATGGTATTCCCGGCACACACACACAACCTCTGCCTGCACAGCTTGACACAGCACACTCTGTTAAGGAGGCTCATTTCAACACATTTTTTAAAGCATCACATTGACTTTTGTTTTTCAGGAGGATGAATGAAAATTATTGCTTTTATTTTCTTGTGAAATTATAAATGGATACTTGGTAAAACTGGAATGGGTGAAGAGGCAAACATGTTTACATTCTTAAAACATGTGTGACACACTTGACAGGATGTGACATGGTGGAGGACAGTCTCAAGGTGCCCTGACGGAGGCCATGGCGAGGAAGTCTCAGGTGTTGCAGCACCAAGACGTCCTGGGTGTGGGGGGTTGCCCGGCTGCTGCAGACTGCCCGCCCCTTGCCGTGCCCAGGGTGGGGCGGCGGTGCCTGGTGCTGGGGGTGTGGAGCGGTGCTGCTGCCTTCCACAGGGCGGCTCCTGCTGGTGGGCGTAGCTCCGGCATTTTCCGCACTTTTTGATGTCTTTCTTCACAATTTGTCAAAGTAAAGCTGCTGCTGCTGCTGCACCAGCTGCGGCACACTGCCGTCCTGGGGCGTGCTGTGGCGGCTCAGCACCTCCACGCCCCATGCTGGCGTGGCTGCGGCAGCTGCTGTGCCCCGCCGCCGCCGTCCCCGCCGCTGTGCTGCACGCTGCCCCGTGGCTCTGCGTCACAGCGCCAGGCCTCAGCACGTGCAGCACACGGCCAGGTGCTGCGGCCCAGCTGGTGTGCTGCACGCGGCCACAGCTGCGGCGGGGCTGTGCTGCACCACGCCCCCCGCGGCCTGCAGCACGCCTCGCACCCCCCCTGGAGGGTGTGCTGCACGGCAGGCACAGCGGCCCGGCGTGGTGCTGGGCCAGCAGCACAGCACCACATGGCCCGCCGCCACCACCACCGCCTCGCCACAGCATATGCGGCGCCCCCCCGCCGCCCACACACGCCACACGGGGCTGCCGCGCCCCCCGCAGCACCACGCCGCCACACGGCACCGCCCCGGGCCAGGGGCACGCCGAACACCACGAAAATCCCCGCCAAACAAGTACACATGTGGGGAGGCGGCGCGGCGCGGCGGCCACGCGGCGAGGCGCCAAAACTGTGCTTCCCGCCGCCGCCGCCGCGCCACAATGCACTGCAATAACACCGAAATAACGCCACCACACACACCACACAGCACGACACCCACATCAGTTCATCTGAAATAATGCCTCCCTGCCTCTCACGCCTCCCAAGACCGTTATGACAGCCCAAAAGTCCCGTTCATCCCGCCCATCGCGCCCTCCCCGACACTTTCACAGCCTGTCCCTACACCGCTATTAAACACCACAGACTTGTCACACCGCCACACCACACCACACACACCACCATACACACACAATAACACGCACACCATCAGTTATCATCGCTATCCCAGACAAATAAGGAGACAAAAACACATCGATCTACAGCTGACTATGCCTCTTATAGAACTACACTAGATACAGTTCAACTTATATTATTTTTCTGGTAATAAACATAGAAAACTGGGTCATGTGGCTATGTAAAATAATGATTATATTTAGGCACTGAGGAAGCAGAGAAGAAAGCTGATGATGGTGATGATAACAGCAATGACGCATCAGCCGTCGGTTCTGCGGCCACAAACTAGTCCGTACATACACGTCTTTTTGGCTCTCTGTAATAATATAAACGACTTTCTTCATCACTAATTACACGGGTTCATAGAAAAATATCGGGATAATTTACATTTTGTTATTGATTCGTATGTTAATAGCGTTTTTGGAGTATTCCCCCTTACTTCGTAATATGACCTACTAACCAACTCGAATGATTAAAACAAGTCTTCCATCATTAGTTACTCATATATATAATTGAATAGTCATCTTAAGTTGCATATTATCACGTCTATTTGCAATTTAGTGGAATTTTAATGCATTCTTCCCTCACGTATGACCTACTGCCTGATTTAAAGCATTACCAGGGATGTTATTGTTATTTACTCATATATATCATTGAAGTGCCATTTTAAGATACATATCAGCACGTCTATTTGTATATTAACGAGGTTTTAAAGGATATATTTGAGATGACGCGTCCGTATGACCTACTGCCTGATTTAAAGCATTACCGGGGATGTTACTTTTATTTACTCATATATATCATTAAAGTGCCATTTTAAGATAAACATCAACACGTCTCTTTGTATATTAACGAGGTTTTAAGGGATATATATTAGAGATGGCGTGTCCAATATCACTGTCCGTATGACCTATACTGCCTCATTTAAAGCATTACCGGGGATGTTGCTGTTATTTACTCATATATATCATTGAAGTGCCATTTTAAGATAGATATTAACACGTCTATTTGTTTATTAACGATATTTTAAAGGATATATACTTGAGGCCGCGCGGAGGAATACACGGATCAGCTGTTTGTGTTTACGTCTTTGGTGAGTTGGATTTCCTTTTCGAATTTTCCTTTTATTTTCCTCTTTCCTCGCCTCCCCTTTTCCTCTTCAACCTTTTTTCCTTACTCTAATTACTCCTTTGTGAATTTAAGTTAGGATAGGGAGGAGAAAGGGTGGTAATAAGGGCGGGAAAAGGGAGAAAAGGGGGTAATAGTAAAGGGCACTCCCCCTTCCTCTGCCTCGGCGACCTTGAAATCAGTGACAAATGGAACGTCAAGTTTAAATAGGTCTTGAACTTTGTGGCGGGTGCAAGTTCCTCCTGGTTAAAACGTGGAGACTATTGGTGTTTTTGAGGTGTTTTTGTCTGTTTGTCTCTGGTAAGTTGAGTTAGTTGAGGTGGTAAAGAGTGGGTCATTTTACTGTTATGTTTTCTTTTTTTTCTTTTTTTTTTCTAGTTTCCTTTGGGTTAATAGGTAGAGATAATTGGTGTTTTTGAGGTGTTTTTGTTTGTTTGTCTCTGGTAGGTTAAGTTAGTTGAGGTGGTAAAGGGTGGGTCATTTTACTTATATATTTTCTTTTTTTTCTTTTTTTTCTAGTTTCCTTTAGGTAGAGATAATTGGTGTTATTGAGGTGTTTTTGTCTGTTTGTCTCTGGTAAGTTAAGTTAGTTGAGGTGGTAAGGGTTGGATGGCTGTACTTTCATTTTTATCCTTTTTCTTTTCTTTTTCTTGTTTTCTCCTGGTTAAAACGTGGAGATTATCAGTGTTTTTGAGGTGTTTTTGTCTGTTTGTCTGGGTAAGTTATAAGTTATTGGAGGTAGTAAATTGGGTATTATTTTACTTTCGTTTTTATCCTTTTTCATGTTTTTTTCTTGTTTTCTCAGGGCTCAGATTTGTAGGTTATTGTTGTTTTTGAGGTGTTTTTGTCCGTTTGTCTCTGGTAGGTTAAGTTATTTGAGGTGGTAAAATGGGTATCGGTTTACTTTCGTTTTTATCCTTTTTTTTCTTGTTTTCTCCTGGTTAAAACGTGGAGATTATTGGTGTTTTTGAGGTGTTTTTGTCCGTTTGTCTTGGGTAAGTTAAGTTGTTCGAGGTGAAAAAGTGCGAATCATTTTACTTTCGTTTTTATTCTTTTTCTCCTTTTTTTCTTGTTTCCTCTTCTGATTTGTAGGTTGGTGTTATTTTTTAAGTTTTCTTGCTTTTGTTTCTCAGGTACATGTAGTTATTTGTAGTGTTAAGGCGCGAATCAAACTACTTTTTTATATATTCCTTTTATTTGGGTGCCTCTTAACGTTTACTCCTTTCGAACGCAGGTTATTATTATTTTTGAAGGGTTCTTGTCTGTTTGTCCTGAGTAAGTTAAGTTATTCGAGGTGGTAAAGTGTAGATCGTTTTGCTTTTGTTGTGTGTCTTATTTATTTTTCTTATTTCCTCTTTCGCTCATGGATCATTGGTGTCGTTGAGGTTTTCTTGTCTGTTTGTCTTGGGTAAGTTAAGTTGTTTTAGGTGCAAAAGTGCGAATTGATATACTTTTTAGATTTTTACTAGTTTATTATTTTTTGTTCCTTTCCTCTTCTCGATCATGGGCTATTGTTACTCTTGATGTGGTATTGCTTGTGCTTCTCTGTTAAGTTGATTTTCTTGAGGTGCTAAGGTGTGACTGAATCTACTCTTGTTTTTCTTACTGTTATTTGATTATTATTATTTTTTGCTCCTTTCCTTCACTTGTTCGTAGTTGGTCTGTTATTTTTTTGCTAAGGTGTGACTGAATTTACTCTCATTTTTTATTGGTCTTATTTGATTATTATTATTTTTTGTTCCTCTCCTTCACTTGTTTGTAGGTACGTGTTATTTTCAAGGTGTTGTTTATCATGGGTAAGTGGAGTTATTTGGGTGTTGAGGCATGAATCAAATTGCTTTCATTTAATTAGAATTTTATTATAGTCAAACTGCTTCAAATAGTCCGTTGAGGCGTTGGCTTCCACGGGTCCTTTCCTCCCCGCTGCTCTGCCACACAGCCCCAACAGCTATTTTTTCCTCTCATTTGTAACCTATTGCTAACATGTGAGGGGAGGAAAGGAGCCGCGGAAGTTAACGCCTCAACGTTTTGAAATGGTTTGACTATAGTTGTTTTCTCATGTCCTCCTGTTGTTCTTGTTTCCACCTCTCGTCTGCAGTTTATCATTATTCCTGAAGTGTTCTTGCTTGGTCATCATGAGGAGGTGGAGCTGTTTAAGGTTTTAAATTGTGAACATAGTGTTGTTTAATCAGTTGTTCATTAGTTTCATTCAATTAGTTTTTATCAGTTTCATTAAATTATTTATTATTGTTTTCTAATCAACTTTTATTAGTATCAAATAATATTTCTTACTAGTTTTGTATAAATAGTTTCATTATTAGCTTATTATTATTATATATTTTCCCTAAAGTTCCAAGTTTCCCGTTATTCCTTCTTGAGTAAAATTAGCTACTTTGAAGGATAAAGGAATCGAATGACTTGGATACAATAAAATTTATTTTTACCCAGTGCTTAAGGGGACAGGTTTTTGCTGTTCCTGAGGTGTTCTGACAACTTTGTGTGAGTGGAATTATGAAATGTGAAGGAGGAAGTTTTTTTTCATTTGATCTTTTAATGAATTTGTCAATTTATTTAACTATGTACCTGTTTACCCTGTGCTCAAAAGGGTGTGCTCTCAAGTGAAGTTATGGCTCTTATTAATAATGTGTTTAATATTTATGATCACTGTAGGGAATTGACCTCTTGTGTTTGTGTGGGTGTGTTGATAGTGATAAGATTTTAGTGCTGTGATTAAATTGATTCGAGATAAGGTGTGCCCCCGGCCTGGCCAGCCCTCCCAGTAACCAGCTGTCAGGTGTGTTGTGTGTGTGGTCACAGTGGGTGCAGAGGCTTGGTGTTGCTGCTCTTAGGTGGAAAGGAAATCATTTGACAAGATTGTGTTCAGACAATTCTTTTTCAGCTACTGGTAAAAGAAAATAAGTTTTTCTTTATTTGATGTTTATAAGATAAAGTTTGGTGTTATTTTTTTATGTACTGCACATGAACACAAGGCAATGCAGTAAGATGTAGGAATTACATGTCACCAGTTTTAAGTAATGAAAATTGTATAGAGGCTGGTGTACATGTTTTTCATATGCCATATATATTATACTTCTACTCAAAATTAAAAGCTTTCCCTTAATGAGGTCATAAAGGAGTTGTGAGCATATTTTGTTTTGTTTCTCTCAGATTATCTATGCCTAAAGGAATAGAAAAAAGTGTAGATTTTATCTTTATGTGTGCTTCTCTTTTTCTTTTCCTTCTTAACACTATCATTAGTATCACTGTCACTCAAAGTTGTGGTTTTGTTATTTTATCTTTGTTTACTTGCTTCTTGATAGTATCATAATCATCAGCAGTATTATCATTACTCTTATCTCTGCAGGTGCCTTGTTGGGACCCACCCACCGGCCAGTCCACCCAACCACCACCAAGACCCAGACCCAGACCTCAGTGCCGCCACCCATGCCACGCCACTAAGCCCTGGCTGACGCCCTGGCCCTGTGTGGAGCCGTGTAGCAGGGAGTGCCACACCGCTGGGCCATGACCGTCTGACACACACACACACACATACACACACACACACACATGTACACAGGAGTCTCTGAATGAGGTCGGAAGGTCAAGAGGTCAGTGAGGTCAGGTCATGCGCCTTGCTGACTATCATTGACTTCTTCTGACTCCTCAGACACGTACACTCACACACGCACCACACATGTACACACGGCACACTGAGTAAGGTCAAGTGGTCAAGAGTGTGGCTGGGTCATGCCTCACTGACTGACCCACGCACCCTGACTCTCCCCCTCCCCCTCCCTCTCCCCCTCCCCCTCCCCTGCCCCCGGAGTCAGGATGGGGTCCATGTGGGGGGGTGGGGCGGTGGGGGTGTGGGTGGGGAGGGACCGCCTGCGACCCACCCACCTACGGGCCACCCTCACGCGCCTCAGGGACAAGGAGAGGCGCGAGTGGCAGCCCTGCACCCTACACACACAGGTCAGTTATGGCGACTTTTTTTTTATTTACTTTTTTTTTTTTAGTCCAGGCCTATAATGCTGGTAGGCTTTTTTTTATTTATTTACTTTTTTTTATTTTTTTAGTCCAGGCCTATAATGCTGGTAGGCTTTTTTTATTTATTTACTTTTTTTTTTTAGTCCAGGTCTATAATGCTGGTAGGCTTTTTTTATTTAATTTTTTTTTTTTTAGTCCAGGCCTATAGCACTGGTAGGCTTTTTTTTTTTGCTTGTTTGCATCCATTCGCACTTTATTTTTATTTATTTATTTATTTATTTATTTTTTAAGTCCAGACCTATCATGCTGGTAGGCTTTTTTTTTTTTTTTTGTTTGTTTGTTTGTTTGTTTTCATCCACTCACACTTCATTCACTGCTCATCAGGTTAGTCATAGAGAGTTTTTTCTTTGGTCCAGCACAGTGTGGCGTATGCCCCCAATTTTACCTTTTCTGTCGCAGTGTTATCGCAAACGCTCAAACCTAATCATGCAATCTTAAACGATCCTTAATTTTTGTAAAGTTTCCTCAGGCCTTAACTTATATATAAACTCTAAACACTATACTTTAAGAATGAAGTATTTGGTATATATAATTGGTCTAACCCTTCGTGTTGAACTGTTGAAATGGCCCACGGAGTCATTGTTTCGTGTTGAAGGGTGTGCAGACGTAATCTGACAATCACACACTTCATTTTGTATTCCTTTTTTTCCACAACAAAGGGCTGTATTACAAGTCGAATCCGAGTAGTTTCGGGTCCCTACAAAGTTATTCATCCCGAACTCTGTATGGACCCGAAACTTCTTGGATTTGACTTGTATTATGGCCCAAAGGAAGCAGCTCAGGGGCAACAAAAAGAAAGTGTAGAAAAAAAGTCTGCCAACCACTGCCCTATGAAACATGAAGTAAAGAGGAAGGAAGAAAGAGAGAGGAAGGAGATGGAGGTGAGGGAGAGAAAGTATAAGGAGGGTAGGGAGAGGAAGGAGGAGGCAAGGGAGTGGAAATGCAGTTGTCCCTCAAATAGTATGGGGGTTAGGGACCCAGGACCCCCGTACTATTTGAAAATCCATATAAAATTAGTGCCCCCCCCTAGAAACACTCCTGGGGTGCGTTTGAGAGGGGGAATCGAGACTCTCGGAACGTCCCGAGTGCTCTCAATCGCTTGATGCCAACTCGGCACGTCCGCTGGCTTGTGGCTTTGAGAGGTGGAGCGCCTTTGTGCTATGGTGATGTCATCAGCATATATGGCAGCCCAAACAAATACATATAGGTGCTTCCATTGCATTTCACCTCTCTGTGCCACCATAACCACTGCAGCTTCCTTTTCATCATCTGTTGTAAGGAGTTCGTCAGCCTCGACAGCTAGTAATGCATGTTAAACGTGGTCAGGAAGAAGAGCGTACGCCATTTTGCTGCGAGTGAGACGCCGTTACCATAGCAACGACGAGGCTTAGTAACTCTTGCAGCACTCTTGGAGCACTGGCAGTTACGGCGGCAGGAATTTCTTTTACACTGTGATAGATACAGTGAACACTACTTTCATTCACGTGGTATGCTCTCCCTACCACAACGTAAATCATCCCAGCACGTAACTTCTCCTAAATCTGAATTCTTCTGCAAGGTGAAAAGCTTTCTCGAACACTTTGGCGTGGTGTGCTTTCAGCAGGTGTTTTGGTACAACAGTGTTGCCACTCACGTCATGGCTACTTGGTGCGACGAGCGGGAAATTTAAAAATCCTAAACAAATTCCTCCATGACATCCGTACAAAACCGAAACCGTACTATTGGAAACCGTACTATTTGAGGGACAACTGTAGATGGAGGTGAGAGAAAAGAGGAGGGGAGGGAGAGAAAGTAGAAGGAGAGGAGGGAGAGGAAAAGGAAGAAGGGGAACGAGAGATGGGAAGTGAAAAAAAGGAGAATGAAGGGAGGTAGAGGCAGGAAAAAGAGGAGAGGAAAAAAATACTATGAGTGATTTATTTGGTTTTGAAGATGCATGCACACTCATAGACTTCATTTTGTGCTCATCAGAAATATAATACTTTTAAGAACATAAGAACACAAGAATGTAGGATCCTGCAAGAGGCCGGTAAGTCCGTACGAGGCGGCTCCTTTGAACCTAAGCTCCCGTGAATCTAACCCCACCTAATATCGCTGTCCATGAATTTATCTAATCTATTTTTGAAAGTGACAATTGTATTGGCACTCACAACATGACTGCTAAGCCTATTCCACTCATCCACCACCCTGTTAGTACTGTATTCCAATTTTTGCCTATGTCCCTGTTGAGTCGGAATTTATCCAGTTTAAACCCATTACTACGTGTCCCACCTTGTTCTCTTACCAACAAAACCTTATGAATATCCCCCTTATTAAAGCCCTTCATCCATTTATAAACCTCGATCATGTCTCCACGCACCCTTCGCCTTTCTAGAGAATGCAAGTTTAACTGTTTGAGTCTTTCTTCGTATGGCAAGTTTCTCAACCCCTGAATCATCTTAGTCATCCTCCTCTGCACCGATTCTAACATTTTGATATCTATTCTATAGTAAGGTGACCAGAATTGAACCGCATAATCAAGATGAGGTCTAACTAATGCTAAATATGGTTTGAGGAAGACCGGCGCTTCTGTTTCTTACACTCCTTGAAATAAATCCCAGTACTCTGTTTGCTCGATTTCTAGCTTGAATGCATTGTGCCCTTGGACGGAGATCAGAGCTCACTAAGACCCCTAAATCCCTCTCGCACCCAGACCTGCTTATGGGAGTGTCATTTAAGCAATAGTTATGTGAGAGGTTGTTCCTACCTACACTCAGAATACTGCACTTCCCTACATCGAACTCCATCTGCCATTTATCCGCCCAGTCATACAATCTGTTGAGTTCATCCTGGAGAAAAAAGTTCATCCTGGAGAATTTAGTTCATCCTGTTCATACTTTTGATAATTAATAATCCGAGGTGAAGGTATGAAATACAGTCCGTTAACTTCTCTTGGAATGTTGATAGAGTCTGTCTGCATCTTTTGTGACATTTTATTCAGTTCATGCAATGTATATACAATTACTGAGGGATAACATTGAGGTACGTTTATGTATAGCCAGATGAACACATATATCCAATGCCAAGGTGAACCCCTTATCAAAGTTTATTGTATTAATGATGCATGGGATAATTGTTATGAGGAATTAGTTTTGGGTATATAGGAGGTGTGTAATTTTTGTCGGGGAAGTTCAAGTAATCCATGAGATGTTTGTAGATTGCTTCATGTTGTGAGCCTGAAGGTTGTCCATAAGAGGGGTGTTGTGGGTGGTTTGTTGTGAGTGGGTGTGTTGCGGGTGGGTGCTGGTGTGTTGGGTGTTGTGTTGTGGTGGTGCGTGCGTTTTGTGTCATTAGGAGGGGTGCTGTGGGTGGTTTGTTGTGAGTGGGTGTGCTGCGGGTGGGTGTTGGTGTGTTGGGGTGTTGTGTTGTGGTGGGGCGTGCGTTTTGTGTCATTAGGAGGGATGTTGTGGGTGGGTTGCGGGTGGGTGTTGGGGTGTGTGTCATTGGTATGGCTGTTTTCTGTATATCTGTTTATTCATATGTTAATTTATGTGTATTCATTATTTACTATTTATATATTCATCGATTTTTTGCTTGCTATTCTGTCTTTTATGTAGAGTGGTGCGCCAAGTGTCGGGCTTCATGGGTTCCACGAAAAAAGTGCTCAGAACCTCAGTCCGTGAAGTTTGGATATTGATCGTATGGGGAAATGGTAACTGGTTCTGGCCTCGCTTGAAAACTCACCTTCATGTCCCTGCTCTTTGCTCCTGGTCCATTTTTTTTTTGTTTTTTAGTTGAGTTCATTGGTTTAGCTGCAGTTCTTAACCTCAACTGAGTAGTCAGGCTTGCTCTTAGTCTTGCTGGCCTTATCTTAACCCCTTGGCTGTGGATTTCCTACAAGAAGACATCACCGAGCTACAAGAATGGATAAAAAAGTGGCTGCTACAATTCAGTGAAGAAAAATGTAAAGTCATGCACCTTGGGAGGGGATATCCAGCATACCAATACCACATGGGAAACACTCCACTATCCACCACAGAGGCAGAGAAAGACCTGGGAGTATATGTTACCAGGCTACCAGTGAAGGCCAAATCCGTGCCAATTGCAACGGGCGGGTTAAAATCCCAGGAGCATATTTGTGAAGTTATCATGAGAATTTCTGTCAGAGGAAGTCAGAATCAGGCGTTACACTGGATGGACAGAAAGTTCTGCTCAGTCTCCTGCTGTTGCATGACTCAGATCTGGGAAGTGCATCATCATAAGTAACTAATATTGCTTCTGTTAGTTAATATTATAACAAACCTCACAACACATATTTTGTGATGAGCAGACATTTCAAAACACTTTTGCACTGGGGGCGTCTGTTGAAGCTTGTAAACAGCGTCAGCCTGCTGTCCTGGCGGTGTTATTTTGTGCTGCTGCCAAGTGGTTGTTTGTCCTCTCATTGGAAGAGTTACTGAATCATGGAGGGAAGGTGGGCTTTGCAGTGTTGACAGCCATGAAGAGAGTGACGGAGCTACTTGTAAAACCTCCTGTCATGTGAAAACTTCAACAGGTGGCATGACTCAGTGTTAAGGCTGGTGGGCAGGCTGGGGGCTCACCCGCCAGCTATAGTCGCAGCACCCAAGTCCGAGGTGTGTGTTAATGCACTCTGGCTCCCTGCTCTCACACGGCGTGTCTCATTTTGTGGATGATGGCCTATGTAAAGGTAATAGATGTCAGTATTGATGGTATGCAGGGAACAATTATGAATACTGTCAATTATAGTTGATTTTGAGTTTCAAATAACTGATGTTGCCACAGACAGCTGTTTTGTTATTGTATAAGGTCTCTGATTATAATATTTACCAAATAGCCTAGGTGCTGCCCTTGGTGGAGTGTAATGTAACAACACAGCTGTGTGTGACATTATTGATAATTTGAAACTCAAAAGCAACTATCAATGATGGCAGCCATTATTGTTCCCTGCCTGCTGATGGCACTGGCACCTATTTCCAGTGTTAGGCAATCAAGATATTATCCACAAAATCAGACACACCATGTGACAAGCAGTTGCCAGAGCACACTGATATACACCTCAGACTCGGGTGCCGTGACAATGGTAGCCTTGATTTTCCTTGGCCTTTGTGTTGGAGGCCAAGGAAACCTTCCAAACACATAACTCTCTTGATGCAGGCTTCAGTGTCTATGAGCCGTGGCTGGCAGGGAGCTCAGGGCAGGGGAACATGTTGCCGGAGTAGTTGAATGGAGAAGAAAGGAAGCAAACCACAGCAAGACATAAATAGTGAAGCCCTTCAAGTGGGGGAGAGGGAAGGTTATCTGGGAGCCATGACTGTGGGGGCAGACGATAGGCTGAGGTGGAGGGTTGGACGCAGGAGGATGTAAGGAGGAGACAACAAGGGGCCGAGCTGATTCTCTCCTCTCAGGGGCTCTGTGTCCCTGGCCATGGCTTGCAATCAGTTCAGTCCCTGATTTAGATTGGTTGGGGAGGGGCCTGCAACCCCTCCTTATAGAACTTTCCTTTAGCTAAAAGCAAAATAAATGGAAGAGGTTCTGATTTTGACCCTGACCCAGTTTTGTTTTGGGGCCTGATCATACAACAGGCACCCTCGACGCATGTAAGCCTGCGCTGAGGGAGCCCCGCCTGTTTGGTGCAGGGGAAAGCCCACGGGACCCCTGCATATCAAAGGAGGAAGGGCCCACTCGCCCCTCTTTTTGTTTTGGGGGTGGCACAAGTGGTGTTGAAATAGCTGCCTGCAAAACCACACCTGGGTCAACCTTCAAAGGGTTCTGTGTGTGGGCTCCTGAAATGCCTGGAGCCTCTCGGAGGATCACCATCTGCCCTACCTATCAATTGAGCCCAGAAAGCTGAGGGTGGACATAATGGGACTCACTGAAACAAGGAGGCCTGACAGTGACAAAATCAGTTGGGGGGATACACTTACTACTGGTCCAGCACGAGCAATGGTGCCCGTCTTAGGGGTAGAGTGCCCTTTGTGCTGGAATCTACCCTTCTCCTGAAGTATGCCTTTCTACATGCCTCTGTACCCCAACCAAACTACCGCCCTACTTTTCTTTATTACCTTTGTAATAAATTTTTACTTTTCTTTATTAAACACTTGAATCAATCCAAACCGTGTCTTAAGAACCACTTTTTCCACTTCATACTATGGGTTCTTCAAGGCACAGTGCTGGTGATCTCTTAATACTCTACTGGTGATCTCTTAACTCTTCTCTGGCCAAATTCTCTTACCTCTTTTATGGACTTCGGTGACATTTTTGCTATCATTCTCACATAGCTTTTTAGCTCTTTCACAAATCTGTTTCTTTCTTTCTCCTCTCACTCACCTTGCTTCGGATTCTATCTTTCTGAGCCTTTCCTTTTCTCTTCTGGTTTCTATCGTTTCTGTCGGTCCCTAAATCTATAAATCTACTGTCAGTGGTGTTCTTTTTCAAAATGTACTCTTTCATTCTGTTCTGTCAATTCTTCTCTTCTGTTGTTCTTTCAGTGTCTTCATCTATCTCTCTCTTTTTCCACAATGCATGATATTCATTCTCTTTTAGATTCACCTTTAATTCAAGATCTTCTTAACTCATTCCTGAAGGCTGCAGGGGCAGCCAGCCTCAGACCTTACCAGACCTTACTATTATTTCCAAGAAGAACCTGGTGTCCTTCAACTCTCAAAAAACAGTTGTCCCACCTATCCACAAAACACAATCTTCGCCCAATAATCCACAAAACTATTGACAACACCACCCTCCCTATTCCCTCACCAACACCAACACCTATCCTCCTCTCATAATGACATCCTCAAAACTCTATCAAAAATCTCAACTGGAAACTTCATATCTCATCTCTTTCTGCTGCGTCTCATCCTGCCTGCCCAGTTCTCTCCCCTGTCTCAGTATTTCTGTCCATATACAGCCCCCTTGTCCGCCTGCATCTCATATTGTGGGGCCTTGTCACACAGGGCTCCACAGCTCTCTCTCAAGGACAGCTCTTCTGTGCAAGCTCTCTCCTCCTCCTCCTCCTCCTCTCTCTACCTCTTCAATTCACTTTCTGCCTAACAATCTTCTCTTTTCATCTTCATTTCTATCGACTGCTCTTTCTTTTCCTCTTCTACTTGCCTTTCTTGCTTCCCCCCTCCCCCCCCTCTGTAACTTTCTACTCATGGACCTCCCACTCACTCTCATCCCTATCCCAAGAGCAAACCTTATGCTCAGTTAAACATCCCTTCACTCCTTTTCATCCCTCAAATCTCTTAACTCATCTTACCTTCCTCCTTATCTCTCCTCTGAACTCGACTTCAACTCTTTCAAGAGGAGGGCATCAGGACACCCACGACTCTTATCTATCTCTTTCTCTTTGGACCTCTTTTTTGGAGAGCAGCAGAGGCTTTTTTTTTTTTTTAATGTTTACTTTTTTGTGCCCTTGAGCTGTCTCCTTTGCTGTAAAAAAAAAAAAAAAGCTATGGACATCTCCAGCCAACTCCAGCCAATTGTGGTTGAGGTTACTCTCGTTGCTGAGCGTATAATACAAGTGAGGCTGAAGCATGCACTGGGCTTCATGTCTCTTGTTGCAGTGTATGCTCCCGCTGAGATGTGTGAAATGGTAGAGAAGGAGATGTTCTACACCAAACTTGACTCCACATTAGACCAGTGCCCTCCCCGGGACACACTCATTGTCCTGGGCGACTTCAATGCTACTGCTGGCACTGACAGGGTTAGCTACGAGCTGTGTGTTGGTCCCCGTGGTTCTGGCACCAGGAACGTCAACATCTCCTGAGTTTTGCAAGATCCAGGAGGTTGAGAATTGCAGATTCCTTGTACCAGAGACCAGAGCTGCACCGCTGGACTTGGTATAGCGATGCTGAAGGGGTAGCTGAGGAGATTAACCTCATCCTCGTAAGTACTCATTGGAGGATCCTTGAGAGCTGCAGGGTCTTCCAGAGTGCTAAGTTCTTCACAACTGATCAAAGACTTGTTGTTGTAGCACTAAGTTTTCATGTCAGGTCAAGAAGAATCTTGAGATGCAACAATACTATGTTCATCTCGAGAGGCTGCAGGACCTGGCATGTGGTCAGGAGTATACAGTGACAGTCTTAAATGGGTTTCCTATGTTCAGCACCCTCGAGGACCCTGAAGAACTGTGGCATACCTTCAAACGTGAGACTCTTCGAGCTGCCAAGGAGTGCATTGGAGAGCGCCCGAGATTTAGGAGTGGATTTGCCTCGGCGGAGACGCTGAAGAATATTGAGGAGGGTCATACTACCAGACTTGCTGGGAATCGGGACCAATGCAGGGCTGTGTCACTTGGGACTAGAGCTCTCCTGAGGAAAGTCAAGGAGAGGTGTCAGGGGTCTTGCTGAGGAAGTCGATGACCATCTCAATGCGAATAACCTTTGACCTGCTCACCAAGCCCTGAAGAAGCTCTACTCCACACACACGTAGGCATGCACACTTACACACTCAAAAAGGGAATATAAAACAGTTCCACATGGAGATAAGTTATAAAAGAAGTATATTTGCACACCAGCCAACAGTAATAACAGCTAACAGTAATACAAATCATTGCAATGCCCTAAAAGTCTATCACAAGAATACTATTTAGTGTATTGCAGGAAAAATCAATACATCACATCCTGAGCGTATCTTACATGCTTAAAGACTTATAAAAACTAATAATGATAATAATAACAGTAACAATAATAAAAGTTCTGCAACATGAGACAAAAAATGAATGTGTTCGCCCCCCAAAACGTGCTGCAAATATTACTGACTCTCTTTGCTTATTGCTACAGATTTTCAGCTTTATGGAAATGCATCACAATAGACACACTTGATGCAATGAGGAAAGAAAACCATCATCAAGGGGAAACTGTCTGCTCCCCACACCTTGCTGCAAATGTGGCTGATTCCCTCCACTTATTGCTACAAATTCTGAAGTTTATGTGGACAGAACACATTATAGTAAAGTTCACACACCTAAATAACGGCTATCATTATTAAGTCGCCCAGTTTAATGCAGTCGGGGGTTGGTAGTTAAGAAAAGTTAAAGCAATAATGATTAAAAATGAAGTAGATAACCTCAGAAATATACAACAGACCCACAATTTCATAGTCTTTAATTTCCCAGGTTTTTAATTCTCTATAAAGCGCCTTCTCCACGCAAACAAAGATATGTGATGGTGAGGTGAGGCATGTGCTTGAGTGCCATCTGTAATACGATGGCTCGCTCCATTAAAAACAACAACAACAACAAAAAGAACCCTTCCCAGCTGGGTCAGATGTAGCAGCAGTGTTTGCCTTGAAAAATTTGGCTATTACATGACTTTAATAATTTTTTTCTAATCCAAACAGATAATTCTGTTCTAAACACAATTCTAATGTAGGCATGATAAAAAAAACATAATTTTAATCTAAGCACGTGATTCTAATCTATACATATCCTAGACACATTACAGGGAGAATCCCTTATCCGAAATCCCTGGGACCAAAGGTGTTGTAGATTTGGGATTTTTTTGGATTTTGGAATATACAAGCCGTGCTGACATTTTCAACACTATCTTTACACCACAGAGCACACAACACGCGGTAATGACAATGAGTAATGAGCGAAGGTGTTACTGTGAGGACTGTTGACAACAAACTAACGCATAGCAGCACCAGAATTGCCAGGTCGTGGACAGTGTTCCCGCCCAATTCCATCCCAGAAGCTGCCCAAAACCCGCATTTGTGGCAGGCAGATGTTTTTATGCCCAAGGTGTTGACGCAGCAGTAGGTTTACCCGCCCAATTGCGTGGGTAAATCGCAGACCTGTCAACCCAGAGCAGCACGTACACAACAGCTGTCCGTGGTGGAACTTTCCCATGATTTTGTGGACTTTTCCATGTGTGACGAGCCAAGTCACCACTAAACAAACTTCTGGATTTTGGAATTTCAGACGAAGGAATCTCACCTATATTTGACTATTACGAAACTCTCATCATATAATTTTCCTAACCTTAAAGCACATCATCAGGAAAAGTTATGCTCCTGGCTTTTTGAATGAGCCTTTCCTTACTAGTCTGCAAAATTGGGTGTCTGCTGCGTGCTATAATGGCCCTGTGTGGTCTGACTGTTTGTGTTGACGCCCTGTTAGGAAAGCATATCAACACCCGACTACAGGCTAACACTAAATGGTCACTAATGGTCAATATTGAATGCCCTTGTTATTGACTGTGTTGATTAGAGTATTGGTATATGTACTACACACACACACACACACACACACACACACACACACACACACACACACACACATTCACACACACACAAACGTAAACTAATATGCTAAAAAGAATGTGTAAATAGTAAATACATGACATTACAAACTTGATTCATCCCTTAAATATTCAAATACATGTGAATAAATATCAAAACACACACACACACACACACATTCACACACACACAAACGTAAACTAATATGCTAAAAAGAATATGAGTAAATAGTAAATACATGACATTACAAACTTGATTCATCCCTTAAATATTCAAATACATGTGAATAAATATCAAAACACACACACACACACACACACACACACACGCACACACTATAATGGCGTATATCCCAAACATCACCCAGAGTCCCTTCCCTTTCCGCCACCCAGTCCCAGTGAAATGAGAGAGTAAATGGACCAATGGCGTACGACCTCTCAGTCCCCCATTGTATTACTCCTCTTCCTTAATACCCTTTGTCCTTTTATTTACCATTCCCTGTGTTATCATGTCCACCACAGTGCTTATATGTACCTTGTGTCCCATAACTAAATACTGTTCCCTTTGTTACCATGTCCAGCGTAAGTCCTTAGACAACCCGTGTGTCCCTTGGTTTTGTGTTCTGTGTCACTACCAGCTGGAGTACCGTCACCGATGTTTCCCTAACTTTGCAGGTTTGGCGGATGAAAACCTTCCGTGAAACACTCCTCTGGTAACACTGCTCGAGCAATTGAATATTTCGCATTTCTTCTGCTTCCACTTGTGAATAAACAAAATCTAATTCTTATTCTGATAACATAATTCTCGCTCATTCACTTTACAGAACCTACTTTACACTGCCAATAAGCGTGACACCCTGCAGGAAAACATCACCCTATTTCTTCACTTCTACTCTAAAGTCTTGTAAATGTGTTTGTATCTTTGAATGTTTCCTCATATACGGGTCGAGGTGGACTGAAATTCACGTATTATACGCCAATGAGAACATACAAGCACTTCATTATGTGTAAATGACGATATAAACCCTCCTCCCGAAACTGACCTATCTTTCGGCCACCTCTTTGGATTCTTTTTAGGAGCAGTGAGTAGCGGGCTTTTTTTTAATTAATGTTTGCTTTTTGTGTGCCCTTGAACTGTCTCTTTGCTGTAAAAAAAAAAAAATAAATAAATAAATTATGTCCCAAGGGAAAGGTCCAAGGCAGGTCTCGAGGTACCTTGGATCTGCTAAGTTTACCTTGGAGAATGATGTTGGGAGACGGAAATATCGGCCCCAACCATCACAGCAGTCCTTCGCTTAACCTTTGCTCTCAGGATTATTGTGCTTGGTTTGGCAGTACATGTATATAGAAAAAAATCATTACTCTTAGATATCTGTCCCTAAGATATATATACTCAGTGAAAATTCGTTAATCCATAGCTTTTTTATATATAGTTTCTGGCACTCCACACCTCAGACTGCTGCTGTGGGCTAAAATTTCTTGGCTAATGCAGTATCTTTCCTTCAAACAAACCAATGAAAGCTCGTAACCCAGTTGGATTTTTTTGTTATAAGTTCCTGCCTGTCTAATTTTGAATAGCTTTTTTTTAATCATAATTTTTGACCTTTTAAGAATTCAGATTGTTGTTTTTCAAGAGGTCATAATTCCCTGTTTGCATGAATTCATACTATTGGATTTTCTGATCAGTGGAAATTAAATCAATGGACTTTTAACACTGGTTCATTATATGCTGGTTCCTCCTCTGTCCTGTCTAGCATTTCTTTCCCCTTTCTCCTCCTCCTCATTTAAGTGTCCACGGAGCTCTTGCAGTCTCTCACATACATAGATTAATTAAGCGAGAGTAGTGGAATTGATATTAATGGAACTTAACTGTAGTATTTCTATTAACTATCTCGTGTTCTATTTGCACTCCTCTTACTGTAGTTTTATCCACTATTTCCTCTTGTTCTATCTTGCATCCTCTTACTGTACTTCTATTAACTGTTTCCTCTTGTTCTATCTTGCATCCTCTTACTGTACTTCTATTAACTGTTTCCTCTTGTTCTATCTTGCATCCTCTTACTGTACTTCTATTAACTGTTTCCTCTTGTTCTATCTTGCATCCTCTTACTGTACTTTTATCCACTATATTTCGTCTTCTTCTATCTTGCACTCCTCTCCTCGTCTTCCTCCTCCTCCTTGTCGAGATGCACAGAGATCTTCCGGTCCCTCACATACTCATACAGCAACTCATTACGCAGGATATCCGTCACCGCATCCTCGGGCCCAAACTGAGCAACGGCCTTGGAAGTCGTGGTTGTGGTGGTTGGCGTCGCAGTGGTGGTGGACGGTGGAGCTGCTGTGGTTGACGTGGTGCGTGGGCGGAAGTGGGAGTAGGCGGAGTAGGTGGAGTAGGTGTCGGGGCGCGCGGTGTAGGAGTACCAGGGTTTCTGTGGGCGGTGGAGGTGTGTGACGTCGTTTTTCAGGATGGAGTATGTGTCGGAGTTCTTGTTGTTGTTGACGTTCCCGGCCGGCAGTCCGCGTCGCAGCCCATACCTGTATTTCTTGACTGGGGCGTACTGGTGAGGGCGCAGGCTGAAGAATGGGCGGCTTGGGCTCGGTCTGGTGTTGGGCGGTGGTGGTGGTGGTGGTGATTGGTGATACTGGTGGTTGTTTCCATGTGTCCCGATTTTTTGCATGGCGGTGTGTCCGTTGGTGGTGGTGGTGGTGTGTTGTTGTTGGGGGTGGTAGGGGATATTTTGTATGGCGGTGTTTCCGTTGCTGGTGGTGGTGGTGTGTTGTTGTTGTTGTTGTTGGGGTTGGTAGGGGATTTTTTGCATGGCGGTGTGTCCGTTGTTGGTGGTGGTGGTGTGTTGTTGTTGTTGGGGGTGGTAGGGGTGATGATGTGGGTGCTCCTGTTGATGAGGGTAAAGAAAAAGGGGTTACTAAGGGAGATTATAATAGGGAAAAGTATTCTCCTATTGTATTGCTTTTAGATAAATCAATGCCATTCCAAATAGACTTAAGGGTTAGAGAAATTAATAGGCTCAGAATGCAAAGTGACTTACAAAATTTGGTCAGTGTTTTTGATAGTGTCTGTAAAAGGGGAAAGCTGAAAGTAAATGTCAACAAAAGTAAAGTGATGGTTTGTGAGCGAAGTAGAAGTGAGGTTGTAGCTTTTGTATGCCCATAAAGAGTGGGAATTGAATGTGAAAAAGAAAGCAAAATAATTTTGAATGGTGAAGAAATGGAGGAGGTCAATGAGTTCAAGTACCTTGGATCAGTTATGTGTAAGCACGGTGGTATGGAGGGAGAGATAAGAGAAAGGGCATTGCAAGGAAGAAGGGTGGTAGGGTCTTTGGGACGAATCATGGATGGCAGAAGTGTGAGCATGGAGGTAAAGAGGGATTTGAGAAATACAATACGTAATAGTACCAACCCTCACATATGCAAGTGAAACGTGGGCCTGGAGTGAAAGTCAGAGGTCTAGAGTGCAGGCAGTGGAAATGAGTTATTTGAGGAGAGCTTGTGGTGTGAGTACAATGGATGGAATGAGTAATGAAAGTGTGTACGAGCGTTTTGGAATGTGTCACAGGGGTGAAGGGAAGAAGTGTGGAGTGGTGGAAGAAGTGAAGCGACAGACTTTAAAGTGGTTTGGCCACGTGGAGCGAATGGAGGAGAGTAAGATGACCAGAAGGGTGTATGTGAGTGAGATAGAGGGAGGGAATGCTAGAGGACGACCTCCAGTGATATGGAGGGATAGGGTGCAGGAGTACGCTAGGGAGAGGGGAGAAAGATCTTTGAGAAACTTTGAACAGGCAAGGAGGGAGTGTCTGGATAGAGAAAGTTGGAAGCTCTTCTGCCGTGGCCATCCCCTGGTGGGGGCTCCTAGGAGCAGGCGTCGATGAAATGATGATGATGAGAATGCATATAAATTGATTCAGACCTCATTTATAAAGGGATGTAACACTTTCTAGATTAATTTTAGAGGATTCAATATCATTCCAAGAAGATTGAAGCCTCTAGAGATATTAGTGTATTCAAAATGCATATTGATTCATAAAAAATCTTACAATGGAATCTAACACCTTGTAGATTAGCGTTAAAAGATTCAGTACCATTCCAAATAGACTTAAGCTTGTAGGGACGTTAATGGATTCAGAATGCAAAGTTACTAAATTGATTATGTAATTGATACTTAATTGATTATGACCTCATTCATGGTAGGATCTAACACCTTGTAGACTAATTTTAAGGGATTCAGTACCATTCCAAGTTAATCAAAATTTCTATTAACGATAATACACTTAGAATGCATATTTAATTGATTCAAAACTCACAATAGAATCTAACACCTTGTACATTGATTTTAAAGGGATTCAGTACCATTCCTTAAAACCTGTAGGAAAGTTAATGGATTCAGATTACAAAGTTACCTAATTGATTACATAACTTTCTACAAAAACTCATATCTCAAACCTCCCTTCTACCTCTCATTATTTTTTTCTTTGTCATTTTTCCTTCTCTTTTTCCTCAATTATACCTCCAGTACATTAGCACAATGCATAACCCGGTAGCAGCAGGGATCATGTTTCTTAATGGTCCCTCTAAGCGAGAAAAATGAGAAAAAATCATCACTCACACAAACCATTTCATAATATATATCAACGCATTTGTGATCAGTTTATGTATCATCTATTTTGGGGGGTTTATATCATGGTACAAATTTGCTACGTTGCTACATGGTAAAGCCACAAATTTGCCTTTCATTGCTACATGGTAAAGCCACAATTTGGCTCGTCGCTGCTACATGGTAAAGCCACAAATTTCTGCTACATGGTAAAGCCACAAATTGCTGCTACATGGTAAAGCCACAAATTTGGCTCGTCGCTGCTACATGGTAAAGCCACAAATTTCGCTGCTACATGGTAAATGCTACATGGTAAAGCCACAAATTTCGCCCGTCGCTGCTACATGGTAAAGCCACAAATTTGGCTCGTCGCTGCTACATGGTAAAGCCACAAATTTGGCTCGTTGCTGCTACATGGTAAAGCCACAAATTTGGCTCGTTGCTGCTACATGGTAAAGCCACAAATTTCGCCCGTCGCTGCTACATGGTAAAGCCACAAATTTGGCTCGTTGCTGCTACATGGTAAAGCCACAAATTTCGCCCGTCGCTGCTACATGGTAAAGCCACAAATTTGGCTCGTTGCTGCTACTGGGTTAAGCACATTAGCCACATTCCACACAGACACACTTCTCTTCTCTTCTCTTCTCTTCTCTTCTCTTCTCACATTTTCTTCCTCTTTCTATTGTTATCTTCTTCCATATAATACTCATTCTCAGCTCCACTTCTTCCTCCTCTTTCTTCTTCATTAACTTCCTTCCCTATTTCTTCTTGACTTCCTTCCATATTTCTTCCCTCCATCCTCCCTTTCACCACTCATTCCATATTTTTCCTTTGTCATTCTTCCTTTTCTTCCTCCTCTGTTACTCCAGTTAAAGAAGTTCTCCCTCGACATAACAGTACAGTACATCACCACAACACATTTAAACATTAACCACCCACTACACAGGTACATTCTACAGTTACGTGACACCACACTACCTAAATTAGACCATCTGGAGGCTGCCTGAAACCTCTGCAGCAGCTTAATTCTACTTGGAGTGGTACTGAATCCTTTAAAATTAGACAACATGGTTTCAGATCCTGTTATAAGTAGTTAGAATGCAATTAATGATGAAAGAAAAAGAAGAGAAAGTAGAGTGAAGAATGAGGATGAGAGGGAAGAAGAAAATGAAGAAAGAATAATAGTAGAAGGGATGACTAAAGAAAAGAGGAAATGAGTTAAAAAAAGAGTTGAAGAGAAGAAATATGGAAGGGTGTTAATGAAGAAGGAGAAGGAAGAACAGAGGGTTGAAAGGAAGAAGAAAAGAAAAACATTAAAAGAAAGAAGAGAAGAAAGAAGGAGTAAAGGAAAATAAAATAATGAGGAGACTTTTTGTAGGAGGTTAATGAAGAAAACAAACAAACAAGAAGAAAAGTTGAGAAAGAGAGTTGAAAGGAGGAAGAGAAGAAAAATGTTAAAAGATAGAAGAGAAGAAAGAATGACTAAGTAAAATAAATAATGAGGTATAAAATTATAGATGGAGGGAAGAATTTTTGTAGGAGGTTAATGAAGAAAACAAACAAACAAGAAGAAAAGTTGAGAAAGAGTGTTGAAAGGAGGAAGGAAAGAAAAACATTAAAAGAGAGAAGAGAAGAAAGAATGACTAAAGAAAAATAAAATAGAGGAAAAAATTATCGATGGAGAGCAGAAGAAAAACAAACAAAACAAGAAGAAAAGTTAAGAGAGAGGGTTGAAAGGAGGAAGACAAGAAAAACATTAAAAGAAAGAGGAGAAGAAAGAATAACTAAAGAAAAATAAAATAGAGAAAAAAATTATCGATGGAGAGCAGAAGAAAAACAAACAAAACAAGAAGAAAAGTTAAGAGAGAGGGTTGAAAGGAGGAAGACAAGAAAAACATTAAAAGAAAGAGGAGAAGAAAGAATGACTAAAGAAAAATAAAATAGAGAAAAAAATTATCGATGGAGAGCAGAAGAAAAACAAACAAAACAAGAAGAAAAGTTAAGAGAGAGGGTTGAAAGGAGAAAGACAAGAAAAACATTAAAAGAAAGAGGAGAAGAAAGAATGACTAAAGAAAAATAAAATAGAGGAAAAAATTATCGATGGAGAGCAGAAGAAAAACAAGCAAAACAAGAAGAAAAGTTAAGAGAGAGGGTTGAAAGGAGGAAGACAATGAAGAAGAAATGAAGAAAAAATGGATTGAAGTATAGAAGGAAGGATGGAGTAGAGAGTTATGGTAGAAAGTTAATGAAGAAAGAGAAAGAAGAAGAAGTGAAGCTAAGAATGAGAGGGAAATGGAAGAAGAAGAAAAAGAACAGGAATATATAAAATAGTTGAAAATGAGTGAAAAGTAGATGAAGAAAAAGGAAATAATAACAATAAGAATAGAAAAAACTATGTAATGTGAAAAAGAAGAAGAAGAAGAAGAAGAAGAAGAAGAACAATAATATATAAACTAATTGAAAATGAGTGAAAAGTAGATGAAGAAAAAGGAAATAATAACAATAAGAATAGAAAAAAACTACGTAATGTGAAAAAAAGAAAGAAAGGGAGGAAGAAGAAGTAGAAGAAGAAGAAGAAGAAGAAGAAGAAGACTAGGCCTAATATATAAACTAGTTGAAAGCATATGAAAAGAAGATGAAGAAAAGGAAATAATACCAATAATAAAAGAAAAAAAAACCTAATGTGAAAAAAAAAATGAAATAAGAAAGAAAGAAAAAAAAAGACAAGAAGAAGAAGAAGAAGAAGAAGAAGAAGAAGAAGAAGAACAGTAGGCCTAATATATAAACTAGTTGAAAGCATATGAAAAGAAGATGAAGAAAAGGAAATAATACCGATAAAAAAAAAAAAACTAATGTGAAAAAAAAAATGAAATAAGAAAGAAAGATAAAAAAAGACAAGAAGAAGAAGAAGAAAAAAAGGAAGAAAAAGAAGAAGAAATTAAAACTATGAATATGAGTTGAGAATAGGAAAATTACCCTCCATTATACCACCACAAAACCACATAACAGTTCTCCACACACACACACACACGCACACACACCACAAAGATAAGTGTTGGCCCCTGTAATGCGTTTGGTGTACATGAATGACATAGTGTAGGGCAAATAGCTGCACTTGTCTGTTTGATGAAGATGCAAAGGTAATGAGATATCAGGTGGAGGAAGAGTATTGTTTGAGGCTGCAAGAAGGTGCTGAGAGATGCAATAGTTGAGGTTGAGATAGAGAAATGCAATGTGATTCTTAACTCCTTGATTGCGGATTTCCTACAAGAAGACATCAAGCTTCAGGAATGGAACAAAAAGTGGCTGCTACAATTCAATGAAGAAAAATATAAAGTCCTGCACAGCAATACCACATGGGAAACTCTCCACTATCCACCACAGAGGCAGAGAAAGACCTGGGAGGATTTGTTACCAGGCTACCAGTGAAAGCCAAATCCGTGCTAATCGCAGCGGACGGGTTAAGAAACGTAAATCAAACGGAGACCCAGCTGGAATTGTGACATAGGGAGCGATCAAATTAACCTGGTAGCAGCGACGGGCCAAATTTGTGGCTTTACCGTGTAGCAGCGATGGGGCAAATTTGTGGCTTTACCGTGTAGCAGCGATGGGGCAAATTTGTGGCTTTACCGTGTAGCAGCGATGGGGCAAATTTGTGCCATGATATAAACCCCCCAAAATAGATGATACATAATCTGATCACAAATGCTTTGATACATATTATTAAATGGTTTGTGTGAGGAGTGATTTTTTTCTCATTTTTCTCGCTTTGAGGGACCATTAAGAAACATGATCCCCGCTGCTACCGGGTTAACGAGGCACAGGAAGAAAAAGGTTTAGGTGCTACAAAACAAAAGAACTTGCCCCAGAGAGAAACGCTTGAGTTTATAGGAGAATACTACAAGATCCTAACCACCATGAGGGCAGCGTGCCACTACAGAGGAAGGAGGAAAAAGGAAAGATATAATACAACATGGATGGAATTATAAATGAGAAAGGACAGAAATAGATACAAATAAAATAATTACTAAGGAAAAGGAAGAAATAGAAAATACGTAATAAAATAGGAGAGGAAATAAAAGATAGAAAGGACAGAAATAGACAAAAAAAGAAAAAAAGAATGAGGATATGAAGCTGATACAAGATATACAAGATAGATTGGCTAACAGAGTCGAAAGAAAAATAAGAAAATCGAAAAAATCCAGAGAATAGCGACAAAAATAGTGCCCTGCTTAACACACACATGTACACACACTTACCCGAGGTCGCCCTGCCATCGCTCCCGTCGTACTCCCTCCTCCTGTCCCTCCTGTTCCTCCTCCTGCTGTCTTCTGCGCCACTGACGTCCCAAATAGTCCAGCCTTGAACATCTGCTCCCAAGTGTGCGCTGTGTTGGGTGTGGGTGGGTCTTGGAGGGCCATACCAGACACGCTACCCGATGCCAGGACTCCCCCAGATCCATCGGTCCCGCTCGGCAAGTCCGGGCTGTCGTATTTCTCGTATAAGTGATTGGAGAGCTGCTGGGGCTGGTAGTGCTGGTGGTGGTGGTCGGATGGTTCGTTTTGTTTATACTTTGATTCGCTGTTCTTATACTTTTGTCTCCTTCGTTTGTTTTCTTCCTCTTCCTCCTCTTCCTTCTTCTTTTCTGCAGCTGTTTCTTCTTCCTCCTTCTGTTTCTTCCTGTATCGGTCTTCCTTCCTCCACCATCTGTCTTGCTCCTCCTCCTCCTCCTCCTCCTCCTTCTCCTCTCTTCTCCAATGCATATCCTTCTCCTCTTCCTCTTTCTCCTCCTTCTTCCACCGTTTCTCCTCCTTTTCCACATCTTCCCTCCACCAGTTATCTTGCTCCTCCTTCTCCTCCTCCTTCTCTTCCTTCATCCACCAGTTATCCTCATCCTCCTCATCCTCCTCTTCCTCCTTCTTCTTATACCTGTCTTCCTTTCCATAGGTGTATTTGGTGTTGTATTGGGCGCCAGGTACGCTAACGGGGCCCTCACCTTCGTACCTGTTGTAGTAGGCATGGAAGGAGGCTGCTGTGTTGTCTTCCTTCTCTCCTCCTCCTCCTCCTTCGACTCTGACCGATGGGTAGGCTTCCAGGGTATGTGGTGGGTATGTGTATGAGGGGATATGAGGGGGGTATGAGGGGTATGAGGAGGCAGCGGTATGAGGATTGGTGAAGTTTGTGATATCGATGCGTTCCTCTATGGTGTTCGATTCCTGTTGTTGTTGTTGTTGTTGTTGGGGGGTGGGGAGGGAGTGCTTGGGTTCTGCTGCGGGGGGCGGGGGTGGCGGTGGCTGTGTGGCGGCAAACTGCAATCTGGGGCGGGGGGAAGGGGGAGATATGGGTTAATTGGGTAATGGGGTTGATTTTTTGTTGATTTGTTTTGATTTATTATTTTTATTATTGTTATTGTTGTTATTTTTTTTCTCCTCCATCTTTTTCCTTTTTTTTCTTTTGTTTTTCTCTTTTTTTTCTTTTTCGTGTTCATTTGTGTCTTTCTTTCTCTTTTTTTTCTCTCTCTCTCTCTCTCTCTTTTCTGCATTGTTCCTATTTCCTGAGAAGTGTTTGGCCTTGCTCTTAATCAGTCAACCACCTCTTCCTCCTCCTCCTCCTCTTCCTTCTCCTCCTCCTCCTCCTCCTCCTCCTCCTCCTCCTCCTCCTCCTCCTCCTCCTCTTCCTTCTCCTCCTCCTCCTCCTCCTCCTCCTCCTCCTCCTCCTCTTTCTTTTACCCAGTTCTTTTATGTTCTCTATCATTACTGCTATCAAGGTTAATTATTCTCCTCTATAAAGTAATTGCTATGGCTCTATCATTACTCAGACAGTCATTAGGCATTAGTCAGACAAATGATGACATAGAAAATAAGAAGAAATGGACCTTAAGCTATTTCCATTTCTCTTATAATGACAAGTTTATGAATCATAGTTTTTTTCTCAAGTTCCATCTCGGCATCCTCAGTTTGTTATCATAAAATATGTATTGGCCAAGGGGAGGGAAGGCAATGGTGAACTGAACATGATTTTGACTGGAGATGCACTTGACTGACTGACTAACCCACTGACTGGTTTATTAAGTATACTGATTCATCATGACTGGCTCACTGCACACACACACACACACACACACACACACACACACACACGTACACACGTACATACACACACACACAAACACACACACACACACACACACACACCTTGAGAAGAATGTGATGGCCTCCTTGGCGGCAGGGTGTGGGTCAGGGTGTAGTGGGCACTCCGGGTAGAGGCTGGAGCAGGGCTTGCCCATCCAGCCGGCTCGCACTGCTATGAGGGAGTCACCCAGGGAGTGGGGCGCTGCGTCCTCCAGCACCCAGCTCAGGGCCACGCTGGGGGAGGAGGTGGAGGTTAGGTTAGGGGAATGGGAAGGGGGAAATATGTTCCACAGGGAGGATATATGTATGTATTGTAATGGCTTGAAATGCTGATAAAGACCCCAAATGCATTAAGACCCTCAATGCCTTGGACTCTTAGTGGAGGGGACCTGTCCAAGTACATACTGCAAAAGACTGGGAATTGGGAATGGCTACAGTCTGGGGAGACAATTCATTCACAGATATTTACAATACTCAGTCTGGCAGTTGCCAGCATTCAATACCTGGCTTGGACTTTTGCCACCCTTTGTCCAGCACATTTATGAGGTATGTTGAAGAAAGATTGACTAAAACAAGTTATGTGATAACATGCATTGCATGTCAACAAAGTTTGCACCTTTGGTGACTCAAGGTGGTTTAACAAATACCATGCACATTGTTTACTGATGAAATGCTTCTTTCTATAAAAATCAGTTGAAGAAAATGTCAAACAGGTAATAAAAACTGTTCATAATTGATAACTACAAGCGGCTACTCAGGAATTACATGTAAAAAAATAGATGCGGTGTTTGCCAATTTCTTGTTCAACTCCCCAGGGGGATAAAAATATCCTATTACTGTGAATTATTTATGTAGTATTTGATTCCAGTACATACTGCACTTACATGCAAATGTAAGGTCAGAGTGCAGCTGCTTAACACCACAAGGAAACAATAAACAAATATGTCCTGCCTGGACTTTAGTTTTGATTCATGGACTTGACGGGGCTTGTGTCCAGCCATTGCCAGACCTGAGATTATGTTTGGGAAATCCGATATCCGGGGAATTGAGGTCCGGGTAATCTAGGGTGGAGTGTAGAGTAATGGCCTTAGGATGTGTGGTTGTGTGTATGCATGCATGTGTTGTAGCTGCCCCAGACACTAATATAGACTCAAAGACCTTAAGCTCCGTGGGGTACATTTTGGGGCAGTGTTAAGGAGTTCGCCATGTGTCCGATGGCCTGGGTGAGACTCCTGAGCAGACTTATTCTCCCACGTAGATCAGTTTTGTGTGTACCATAACATATGACGAATATAGATAAAAAAGATAAGAAAAAGGAAATCAATGAAACTACCCCCAAAAATATATAATGCTATGAAAGTAAGAAAGAAAATCATAAAGAAAATATAGTAATGATAAATTGACAAGGAAAATAATGAAGACTGCGAAAAGTGATGAATATAGTAATGATGAAGAAAACAGAGAAGAAAAGGCAGCAAAATGTGTTGAATTGAATAACTGTAAGTGAAGAATAGAAGAGAAAGGAAGAGTCTTGTCAAGTGCCATGAAGAGTAACTGTAATGAAGAGAATAGAGGAGGAGGAGGAGGAGGAGGAGGAGGAGGAGGAGAAGTTGGATAGGTAAAAGAAGATAAGGAAGGAAAGGAGGATTGATGAATATGAGAAGAGGGTGGAGGATGGGAGGAAGGAAGGAAGGGGGGAAGGAAGGAAGTAAGAAAGGGGGAATGAATAAATGAATGAATGAAGGAAGAAAGGAAGGGGGGAAGGAAGGAAGGAGGGAAGTAAGAAAGGGGGAATGAATAAATGAATGAAGAAAGGAAGGGGGGAAGGAAGGAAGGAAGGGGGAAGGAAGAAAGCAAGGAAGGAAGGAAGAAAGGGGGAATAAATAAATGAGTGAATGAATGAATGAATGAAGTTTGAAGGAAGGAAGGAAGAAGAAAGAAAGAAAGAAAGAAAGAAAGAAATGAAGGAATGGGGAAGGAAGGAAGGGAGGAAGAAAGAAAGAAAGGAAAAAAGAGAAAGATAGAAGAAGGAAAGAAGGAAGGAAGGAAGAGAAAGAAAGAAAGAAGAAAAGAAGAAAAAAATGCTGCAGAGTACCACAAATAATATAAATAGCTTGAGTAAATAAATCATG
>NC_066527.1:6843930-6848930 GCF_024679095.1 Eriocheir sinensis
GTACACCACCACGGCCAGCAGGTTGAACAGCCCCACCAGCAGCACCACGCCGTCGTCCGCCCCGCCGCCCCCCGCCCCCCGCGGCGACAAGGGGCCCGCGTGGAACTGACTCACGAACCGATGCCCGCCGCGCCCCGCCCACCCCGCGGCGGGGGTGGTGGTGGAGGGCGCGGCGGTGGTGGTGGTGGTGGAGGGCGTGGTGGTGGTAGTGGTGGTGGCGGTGGTAGGGGGGGATAGGCGGTCGTGGTGGCCCAGCAGCTCCTGCAGGCGGAGGTCTGTGAGGGGCGGCGGCGCCAGGTGCTGCTGCAGGGCTGCCGGCAGGCTGCTGCTGCTGCCGCTGGTGAAGCCTGCGAGGGCCCGGGGCCGTGGCGGCGGCAGGCGGTGGTGGCGGGCCTGCTGCAGGAGTGTTGTGCTGTGAGCCAGGGGCAGGAAGGCAGGCCCCGGCGGGTACAGGAGTGGCTGGTGCGGGGGCAGCATGGCGGGCCCCGACGTGTGCAGTATCAGGGACGTGGCGGCCATGGCGTGCTGGCGTGGGTGCCGCCTCGTGTGGCGCGGCGCGGCGCGGGGCTGTGGCACTCCGTGTATGTCTGTATGTTGGTGTGTCTGTGTGTGTTCCCGGCGGCACTGTGTCGGCGGTGTGTCCGGCGCGGCGGGGACCTGCACACTGCCGATCCCCGAGTGCTGAGCGCCGCGCCGCCCACCCACCACGCCCCCCACCCCCCTCACCTCCAGCGCTGACCCCGGCTCAGCAGGTTCCCAAGCCTGGATTAACGTGCTCAGGATCTTGCTCGCTGCCACACTGATGTCGGCCTTTGATCATGTTCATAACCTTGATTCATATTAATTACACCTGCAAGGAAGGCAAAGCAACGTTACTGAGGACGTTTGAACCGTGGCTTTGGCCTAACAGAAAATGCTAGTAGGCCTGCCAGGACCGTCCTATCTGGCAAACCCTGCCGCGGCAGACTATTGCTAAGGATCATAGTGTGACTAATTGTTCTTGTAGGAGAATGACCGTATTACCGCATGTACTCTACCTCTTGTCCTACACCGGGCTAATTCACCGCATTCTGAAACCATTATTACACATCTGGCAACACTGACTGACCCGCGTAGGGCAGCTGGGCCTGAGACGCCCCCCCACCTCCATGTCCCTGCCCCCCTCCATCCCCGTTCCGGCGTGCGTGAGTGACTGGGCCGGGGGCGGGGGTTTAGCACGACAGATGCAAACATGTAGGTGAGGTAACAGTATCCGTGCACCTCAAAGGGGGGAGGGGACAGGTAACCGAAAGGGGGGGTGGGGGGTGGAAGGTCATTACATCCTTGCTGTCTGCTGCCCTGAAGTGTATTAGGGGAGGACTGGAGGGGGGGGGGGGAGAGGCTCTAGTGGGGGCCGTTCAGGGGGGGCGAGGTGATGAAGGGTTAATTGTTCTTCGTCTTCCTCTTCCTTCAGGTACAGAACACGTAAAAATCCGATCGGCCGTGTTCTTGATTGCGCTGCGTTCTGTTGTGTGTTGCCTTGTGTTGTCTCGCTCCTCTGATGAGTTTGTTTTGGGCTGTCCTGTGTTGTGCCGTGTTGTGTCGTGTTGTGTTCAAGAGGTAGTAATTCCCAACGGCACCATGCTATGTTTCAGGGCATGGCGAGCTGGTAAAGGGCACAAGAGGCAGAGGGGGGGGGCTGTTCAGTGTTCATCCATCAATTTATATCTATCTCTCTATCTATCTATCTTTGTATCTAACTATCTCTATCTTTGTATCTATCTATCTATCTATCTATCTATCTATCTTTGTATCTATCTATCTATCTTTGCATCTATCTATCTATTTATCTATCTTTGTATCTATCTATCTATCTATCTTTGTATCTATCTATCTATCTATCTTTGTATCTATCTATCTATCTATCTTTGTATCTATCTATCTATCTTTGTATCTATCTATCTATCTATCTTTGTATCTATCTATCTATCTATCTTTGTATCTATCTATCTATCTATCTTTGTATCTATCTATCTATCTATCTATCTCTATCTGTCTATCTCTCTATCTATCTATCTATCTATCTTTGCATCTATATATCTATCTCTCTATCTATCTATCTTTGTATCTATCTATCTATTTAGTGTTAGAATAATGAAAAAGAAGCAAAATATCAAGTCGCGATTAAAGATAATAACAAAAAATGAAAAGAACACAAATGACGCAAAAAGAAACATAGAAGGAAGAGAAAGAAGATAAACCGAAAAGAAAAAAAACATCAAAACACTGCTATGCTATCTATCTATCTATCTATCTATCTATTAAGTGCTAGAAAAATAAAAAAGGAGGAAAATATCAAGTCGGATTAAAAAAAACAAAAAAACAACACAACACAAATGACGCAAAAAGAAACAAAGAAGATAAATAAGAAGAAAAAAACATATCAAAACACTGCTATCTCTCTCTCTCTCTCTCTCTCTCTCTCTCTCTCTCTCTCTCTCTCTCTCTCTCTCTATCTATCTATCTATCTATTTATCTGTCTATTAAGTGTTAGAATAATAAAAAAAGCAAAATATCAAGTCGCGATAAAGAAAAAACAAAAAAAACGATGCAAAAATAAACAAAGTAGGAGAAAGAAGACAAACTAAAAAACAAAAAAAAAACGTGTCTCCAGGATCAACACTGGAAGGAAGGAACACAGCGAGATTGTCGGAAGATGACATCAACACCGTCATCATTTTGAGATTATATATGATTATTTGAATTCATATATACATACAGAGGCTGTGGCTGAAGATGACGTAAGTACCTTCATTTACTCAAGATTATCTGTGCATATTCGTATTCATAGATGTGTGGGCCTCAGTAAACGTAGCAAATATATCAAATCACGTGACCACAGCGGCAAAGTTAAAGAGAATGTTTGTGTTGATGTTATTTTATTCAGCCCTTATTTGCGTATACTTGTGCTTACATTAGTTTGAAATTTATACTAATGCAACGCAGAATGCCCTAAGAAAAACGATGCTGGCCTTAATAAAAAAAAAAAGGCGAAGATCGAGGGAGAAGAGGAAGAAGAAAACAATAACGAAGAAGAAAAAATAAGATGAGGAAGATTAATAAAAGGAAAAAGATTGAAGTAAAGAAGATAAAGTAATGAAAAGATGTAAGGGTGCTGTGTGTGAAATCGTCAGTTTTGGATCTTTCGGCCCACGTAAGATATCGCCAGCTTGGAGTGGCTATTTTCTAAGGCCGCAGAGGGCCAATCGGGTTTTTATGGGTGGCTGATTTTCCCTTTGAAGATTCAGAGGTCGTGTAAAACTATCACCAGCATCTCTTTTGGCCGTTCATTACTTTTGTCTTTGTGGGAACAGCGATTAGCGTGCTTTTTTTTTTTCTTTTTTTTTACACCTTTTTTGTTGCCCTTGAGCGGTTTCTTTAGCTGTAAAAAAAAAATTTCATAAATAGCCCAGCAACTTCTACGAGACACCCATTGCGACTATTTTTTAAGACCACAGAGAAGAGTAATCAGGTTTTCATTGACAATTTTCCTGTTCAAGATACAGAGGTCGTGTAAAACTATCACCAGCATTACAAAACACTTCATAATACCCCAGCAGCTTCTACGAGAGGGTTTTCAAGCAGGCGAACTGAGTGCCGACATGTTCACGAATAGGGGCACCAGGCCATGACACACGCGCCCTCAAGGTCTTTAAGTGATGGGAACTGACGGTCGCCCCCCACACGCACACGTCACGCCTCGGTCCTGGAGAGCTGTAGTTCGGATTTTAGGAGACCTCGTCGGTTCAATAGCTCAGGGAGATCGTCAGTCCATCAATTCAGGCAGATCGTCAGTCCATCAATTCAGGCAGATCGTCAGTCCATCAATTCAGGCAGATCGTCAGTCCAGTTTCCACCCATACACGTTCAGTTTTGTGCAGTCGCCAAAACTCTCGGGAAAACTAAATTTTAACTCACCGTATATATGGGGGGGGGGGGGTATCCTTAGACCACTGAAACTTGTCGGCGGGCAGGACTCGAACCCGGAGCCTCCATGCCACCGGGTTCGCACGTTGACCACTCAGCCACCACCGTGTTCTCTTTTCTCCTTTTTTATCGGCGTCGCAGAGGCCGATCAACAGATTGTCCATCTTCTTGTTGTTGTTGTTCTCTTCAAGTTGTTTTCCTGGCTTAACCATGCATTGTAGACATGACATTGTTTAATAACATTTGGTAGCCCTGATGAACCCTACAGCATGGCGTTATAAAGTCAGCTTTTTTCTTCTTTTTTTTACGTCTTGGGCTGTGGCGCCGGTAGGCCTTCATAGTAGGGCCTGATGGTCGACCCCAGCCCGTTGTGGCGCAGGCAAGTGTTTATAGTGGCGCCATCTTTACTTTTCAGCGTTTTCCATTTTAGACCCCTAGTTGCATAATATAAATTGTTGGGGGGTGTTGGAGGGTCATGCGACGCCGATCTAGCACAGTTTTTGTGCTATTAACACTTGTTCTTTTATCTTTTTTTCTTCCTACTTTTCTCGTGTCATTCCTTCTGCAAAATCTTTCTGTATATGTTTCTTCTATCATCTTCCTGCTTCCTTCCTTCCTTCCTTCTTTCCTTCCTTCCTTCCTTCCTTCTTTCCTTCCTTCCTTCCTTTCGTTCCTTTCCTTCCTTCTGTCCTTCCTTCCTCCCTTTCTTCCTTCCTTCCTTCCTTCTGTCCTTTCTTCCTCCCTTTCTTCCTTCCTTCCTTCCTTCCTTTCGTTCCTTCCTTCCTTCCTTCCTTTCCTTCCTTCCTTTCCTTCCTTCTGTCCTTCCTTCCTCTCTTTCTTCCTTTCTTCCTTTCGTTCCTTTCTTTCCTTCCTTCCTTCCTTTCCTTCCTCCTGTCCTTCCTTCCTCCCTTTCTTCCTCCCTTTTTTCCTTCCTTCCTTCCTTTCGTTCCTTTCTTTCCTTCCTTCCTTCCTTTCCTTCCTCCTGTCCTTCCTTCCTCCCTTTCTTCCTTCTCTTCCTCCTTTGCTTCTTTTTG
>NC_066527.1:6853930-6856430 GCF_024679095.1 Eriocheir sinensis
TATTTTTTTTTCACCGTGAAGAGGTTGAGTCGCTTGAGGAGGAGGAGGAGGTGAAGGAGGAGGAGGAAGTAGATTCGAGAAGTAAGCAAAAAATGGAGATGCTGCTGTTTTATGGAACTGGAAGGGGAGGAGGAGGAGGAGGAGGAGGAGGAGGAAATAAATTGGAAAAGTAAGAAAAAATGGGGATGCTGTTGTTTTATGGAGCTGGAAGGGGAGGAGGAGGAGGAGGAGGAGGAGGAGGAAGAAGATAAAAAAAAATGGGAATATAATAACAGAAAACGAAGAGGAAAGGGAATAAAAGGACTTAAAAGAAGAATGGAATAAGAAGAAGAGAAGAGGAGAAATAGGAAAATAGAGAAAGAGGAAAGCGAAGAGGAAGAGAAGGAGATGGAGGAGGAAGGAATGGCGGTAAGAAGATGGATGAGAGAGAGAGAGAGAGAGAGAGAGAGAGAGAGAGAGAGAGAGAGAGAGAGAGAGAGAGAGAGAGCATATGGAGTGTCGAGTGAGTTTGAAGGTAGTAATACAACATAAGGGTCCCGCTACCTCTCTTCCTCCTCCTCCTCCTCCTCCTCCTCCTCCTCCTCCTCCTCCTCCTCCTCCTCCTCCTCCTCCTCCTCCTCCTCTACGTGTTCCTCCATTCTTCCTGTTGCTCCTCTTGACCACCTGACACACTCCTCCTCCTCCTCCTCCTCCTCCACGTTGGGTAAAAATAACTGGATTCATATTTAATTATTTTTTCCTGTTATGTTAATTTTCTCCACCTATTTTTTTTTTCTTTTTTAAATATTCTTCTTTGTTTTCTTGCTCATTCATGTTATTGTTTTTTTATGAGTTTTTCTTCATCTTGTTTTTTTTTCTTTCTTCGTTGATTTTTTTTTATTTCATTCATTCATTCATTTTTTTTCCTGATTCTTTCTTCAATTCTTCTTCGTGTTTTTGTTTTTCTTGTTCTTTTTCTTGTTGTTCTGAATGTGTGTGTGTGTGTGTGTGTGTGTGTGTGTGTGTGTGTGTGTGTGTGTGTGTGTGTGTGTGTGTGTGTGAACATTAGAAGTGACTTGAAGCAAAATTCCCATCTCTTCCCTTCTCACCCCTTACTTTCCCTTCCCTTCCCTTCGCTTCCCTTCCATTCCACTCTCTTGTCTTCCCTTCCCTTCCCTTCCCACCCCTTACTCTTCCTTCCCTTCCCTTACTTTCTTTTCCCTCCCTTCACTTATCCTTCCCTTCCATTCCCTTCTCTTCCATTCTCTTCTCTTCCCTTCTCTTCTCTTCCCTTCCCTTCCCTTCCCTTCCCTTCCCTTACTTTCTTTTCCCTCCCTTCCTTTACTTTCCCTTCCCTTCCATTCCCTTCTCTTCCATTCTCTTCTCTTCCCTTCTCTTCTCTTCCCTTCCCTTCCCTTCCCTTTCCTTCTCATTCCTTCATTTCCTTTCTCATCCCTTCATTTCCTTTTCATTTCTTTCCCTTCCCTCCCCCTTCCCTTCCCTTCCCTTCCCTTCCCTTCCACTCTCTTGCCTTCCCTTCCCTTCTCATCCCTTACTTTCCTTTCCATTTCTTTTCCTTCCTCTCCCCTTCCCGTCCTCCCTTTCCCTCTCTTCCCTTTCCGTACCCTTTTCACCCCTTCCTTTCACTCCTCTTTCCCTTTTCCTCCTCTCGATTTCCCTTTCCCCTTCCATTCCTCTCATTTCTTTCCTTGACCTTTCCTTCCCTTCCTTCCCTCCTACTTTTCCTCCCCTCCCTCCCTTCCTCTCCCCTCCCCTCCCCTTTCTTTACTTCCATCTTCCTCTCTCCCTCCCCTTCTCTTTCCCGTGTGAGTGGGAGGCAAGCATGATAAGTGATAATGGAGGAGGAGGAGGAGGAGGAGGAATGGGTAACATGATATAGGGGAAAGAGGAAGAGGAGGAGGAAGACACAATGAGGGAAAGAAGGGGAGATGGTATGGAAGAAGGAGGAGGAAGAGGAGGAGGAGATATGTAATGTCAGTTTGGGTGAATTTGATTATGTAGTGTGTGTGTGTGTGTGTGTGTGTGTGTGTGTGTGTGTGTGTGTGTGTGTGTGTTTCTCTACATCCCCCCAAAAAACATATAGATCAAAGAAACAACATAAAAAAAAGATAAACAAGAGAAATATTATTGCTGAAAAATATATGAAAGGAAAATTATGGATATATTTTTTTATAGATAAGGAAAAAAAGGTAAAAGAAATGACATATGGTAGGCCTGTAGATTTTATGATGGTGGTGGTGGTGGTGGTGGTCCATGATGCTGTATGACTTGGATGTATGGGGATAATAGTGGTAGTGGTGGTGGTGGTGTTTGGTAGGCCTAGTTGTATGGTAGTGGTGGTGGTGGTGGGGGTGGGGGCGGTGTATGGTAGGCCTAGTTGTATGGTAGTAGTGGTGGTGGTGTTTGGTAGGGCTTGTTGTATGGTAGTAGTAGTGGTGGTGATGGTGATGATGGTGGTGGTGATGGTGGTGGTGGTGGTGGTGATGTATAGAGAAGAAAC